>NW_007727060.1:337833-338943 GCF_000696425.1 Galeopterus variegatus
TAAGCTTTCATGAGACAATTTTCATCCATTATAAACTCTCATTAACCATTTCTTGACCATATTTTATATCTCGTTAACATATTTAGATGGCTCTCAACTGTGTAAAATACATGTTCAATATGCCTAGTTACCTAGAATTTATTTTTACACTTAAGATTTTACTTAATTAACCACATATGAATTAACTTTATTTTTAGTAAAGAGCTGTTTATATATGCACACACGTAAGTGTAAGCATAGGTGTATACATGAGTTTGTATACATAGGTGACCATACATGTGTAGTATGTATTTACATATTTTTATTTATATTTCATACAATGCCCCAAAAGGATTTGGGGTAGTCAGCTCATTACCTAAAGTTTCATCCTGAACTAAGAATAAAAATAGCTGATATGCATGGAAGAATCAAAACATACCTAAGGATACAAAGTGGAGTGGGGAAAGGGGGATGGGGGGGTCAGAGATAACTGGGGGGATAATTGGGTGGGGGACACNTCTTCCTGTCCATTCTAGACTGCCATAGGAAGCTTGTGATTATAGTTGCTTTGCAAAAATTCATTAGCCCTGATATGCTTTTATCAACTCATTCACAGAAAGGCAGGCTTGATTAGAAGTGCAACTGGCTGAGAGTGACAAAAAATATCATCTGATGATATTTTACATGAAGTAAATAAGGACATGCAGCCCAACACACCAGATACTAGGTTAGGGAAGATGGAAGGAGGTGGTGCTGAGAAAGATAAATTGTTGGAGTAGACAGTTATGGAGCTTGCCTTGGCAAACCTTCTGAGCTCTACATCCATCTGTTGCACATTAATCTGTCTCCACTGGGTTTTAGTCCAATTACCAATGCTTCCCTGAAAACGCACAAGCAGATAAAAGTGTCAACATTTGGTGAAAGCAAGTCTCTGCAGCAAAATATATAAAATGATACACACTGACTCGATCATCCAGTGGAAAGTCAATTTTAAAAATATTAACTGCACTTGTCAAAACTTCCCTATCACCAAAACAAAAAAGTTGTCAGAACATGTCAAGCTTAAGGCTAAAACATTATGATACATTAATTTCTAGTACGAATGATAAATTCCATACACACAGTATCATT
>NW_007727060.1:339139-339846 GCF_000696425.1 Galeopterus variegatus
GAAACTGAGATTGTTTCCTGGATTACTAAGAACCCTCTCCAAATTTCTGACTCATTCAAATGGTAACCTTGGAATATTGGTTACTTTCGAGTGTCTGTTCCTTGGAGCTTAAATACTTCATGATTTGAAATGTCAAATAGGATCCTTGACTTGGCTGTCCTCCTGGCCCATGGAAAAACAATTCTCATTGTGAATGCAAAAACCCACAATAAAACAACTGGAACTTAGCACACAGTAAAGAACAATGCTGATTGTTTAAAAAAAAAGAATCTTCACTGGTGGGGTGGCAAGGGTAAGTTGTCACATTGTCATTCTGAAGTAAGATAACCATATGGTAAAGGAGATAACCAGGGAGTGTGTACAGAATGAGCTATAGTGACCCTGTGACACTCCTTTGGGACTGGGATAATATGGGAGAAAATACTGGGAAGTGCTGGTAGAAGCTGAACACAGGACTGAGTCTGGGGCAACAATGGTCTGGGTGGGAAAGAAGCAAAAGGCCCTGCCACTTTTACATTGCCCCTCACTGCTAAGCATTTTGGCTTTTTCCAAAGAAGTTCCACCCTCTTCAGAGGCATACTGCTCTAGGGACTAGATATCAAAGTACTAAATTCAAATAAGCGCCATTCTGAATATATCAAGCCCCCTTGGGACACTAGAGTAATCAATGAGACCAAAGATCATAATATTCTATATAAATATAGAAA
>NW_007727060.1:340401-344276 GCF_000696425.1 Galeopterus variegatus
GTAAAGAGCTGTTTATATATGCACACACGTAAGTGTAAGCATAGGTGTATACATGAGTTTGCATACATAGGTGACCATACATGTGTAGTATGTATTTACATATTTTTATTTATATTTCATACAATGCCCCAAAAGGATTTGGGGTATTCAGCTCATTACCTAAAGTTTCATCCTGAACTAAAAATAAAAATAGCTGATATGCATGGAAGAATCAGAACATACCTAAGGATACAAAGTGGAGTGGGGAAAGGGGGATGGGGGGGTCAGAGATAACTGGGGGGATAGTGTGATACACCACATCAATGGAATGAAGGACAAAACCTGAATGATCATCTCAATAGACACAGAAGAAGCATTTGACGAAATTCAAAATCCTGTCATGATAAAAGCTCTCAACAAAGTAGAAGGAATTAGAAGGAATTTACATCAACAAAATAAAGGCCACATATGATAAGCCCAGAGCTAACATCATACTCAATGGTGGAAACTTAAAAGCATTTTCTCCAAAATATTTGCACTCCCATGTTTATTGCAGCACTATTCAAAATAGCCAAGATAGGGAATCAATCTAAGTGTCCATCAAGGGGCTGGCCTGTGACTCACTTGGGAGTGTGGGGTGCTGAAAACACCAAGGCCATGGGTTCAGATCACTATATAGGGTTGGCTGGTTAGCTCACCTGGGAGAGTGTGATGCTGACAACACCAAATCAAGGGTTAAGATCCCCTTACTGGTCATCTTTTTAAAAAAAAAAAAAAAAAAAGAACCTTCCAGTAATAGACATATGAACTCTAATTCAAGGGGTGGGGAGATCTAATGTCCGCATACTTCAAGACATTATAACACTCAAATAAAATGATATGGACACCAAAAATTGCACATTTACACCAAAGAATTACTGAAAGAAAAAAAAAGCATGCCTTCAAAAAGCACATCTTACTCTAACATAAATAACGACATCCCAGAGTCCCTTGAGTAGTTTTATTTCTTTGCGACACTGCTTCATCTGCTTGTACTCTGGTAGAGCCACTTCAAAAAGACGAGCAGATTCTTGCATCTGCAACATTTCTTCTTCTAATGCCTCAAGCTCTTGATTTGTCTAAGGAGAGAACATACACACCTGCATACAAACTACCAGAGAGAGAGAAGCCACATAGTTCTGTAGCTCTGGTTATTTCAACAGTTCAAACTTTGATTTAAAGATTTAAAAAAGAAAATAAAAAGAAATGTACAGTGTAATTATTGGTAAAAATGTAGAAGGTGTTACATGAGCAAACTCACAGCTACTCAAAACGTGAGAGTAGACTGTTAATGAATACAATAATGTTACCAATATTCTCCGTATGTACATATTTCAGCAAGATTTCCATGAGTATCTATGAATGCAATTTTTCCTCTTGATTTTCAATGTATAGCTGGGAGCAAAAGGTGAGGTTCTAGAAACTTCCATGTAAAAATAAATTACTAATGACTTAGTTAAAAAAAAAAGGAACTTTCAGATTTAAAAAATACCTAGAGGTTATTAATAGCATAAAATGCACTCAAGAGAATTTGTAAAATAAAACACTGGAGCTAGTCACAGCCTGGTATGGAAATTTCACCATATAATTATTTTTACCAAGGCTCACCTATCACCCCACCTATCACCCCAACCCAAAAAATTGACTATTTTTTTTCTTTCTTGATGGACTAACTCTTAGTGTTAGTTTAACAAAGTTGTATATTTACATGGGAAAAGTTTAAGGAGCACGCAAGAGCTGGTAGGGCAGGGAGACCATCTCCCAGGTTCACTCTGCAGTGCTATTTCTGTAATTCTCAATTCTGTTCTTAAGCCGCTCTTTGTTAACTGATCAAGTTTAGACATTACACTAGGTTACCACCTTTGCAATACATGGATTTGACTTTGTTTTTCCCTTTTATATTTACTCCCATCCTCCTCCCAATATCCAACAATTATAGTACTTTAGCTCTTTTGATTTTCTTTTTAACTTTAAACACCCGTACTTAATCCTTTTGTATTCCATCAACTTTCAACTGTCTTTTTTTAATTGACAAACAAAAATCATATATTTTTATGTACAACATGATGTTTTGAAATATGTAAACATTGTGGAATGACTCAGACAAGCTAATTAACATATGCATCACCTTACATACCTCATTACCTCACATTCTTTGTGGTGAGAACACATAAAATCTACTTCTAGCAATTTTCAAAATATAACACTTTGTTATTAACTACAGTCACCATGTTGTGCAATAAATAGATCTTTTGAACTTGTTCCTTCTATCTAACTGAAATTTTGTATCCTTTGACCGACATCTCTCCAAGCCCAACTGTCTCTATGTAAACAAGAACATTAGCACTATGTAAACAAGAACATTAGCACTCTGCTTTTATTTTTATGTTATACCCTTACAAACAAGAACTGCAATTCTTTGACTTAGTTTTACAGATGTTTTATTCTGAAAAATTTCAAACATGTGAAAGGATATACATATACACACACAACTCACATGTGTGCACCCCATCCAGTTTAGGAAATACCACTAACAACCTTTAATGCCTTTCTCGATTTTATCCCTCTCCCTCCTACAAATTTAACCACCAAACCTACATTTTTACTTAGTAGTCTCCTGATTTTTACATTTTCAACACATATGTATGTATTGCTAAGTGCTAAAATGTTAAAATTTATGTTTTTAAAATATATAGTTTTATACTGCATATATATTAAGACATTTCAATTACCATTCTTGAGGTACACCTATATATTCATGATGATGTGTGTGAAGTTCATGCATCTCCACTACTGTATGCTACCACGTTGTCTGAACATACTACAATTTATTTATTTATTTATTTTTTATTTTATTTTTTCCTTTTTGTCTTTTTTCGTGACCGGCAACGGATCGCAACCCTCAGTGTCGCGCCCGTACCGGACCGGGACCAGCCACGGGATCGCAACCCTCGGTGTTGCTCCCGCCCCTCACTCAGCTAGTGAGCAGCCGGTCTGTATGTGGGATCCAAACCCTCGGTGGGAGCGCCACCGTGCTTCCCAAGCGGCGCACTATAGCAGTGCGCCACCGGGCCGGCCCTGAACATACTACAATTTATTTACTCCTCTTCTGATGGTCTTTTAGGCTTTTCCTGTATTTCACCATTAGCACTAACGCTAGTAGGAATTTTCACGTTCTCTAGCGCATAATGTTTTATGTAGAGTTTTTGTTATCCTTTAATGGGTTAAAAATATCTTCCAAGAGTTTATATCATGAATGAATGTTGAATGATATCTAAAGATTTTTTGGTATTTCTTGAGATGATCATATGATTTTTCTCTTCTTAATCTGTTAACATGATGATTTATATTAAGTCACACTTGTTTTCTTGGTATAAACTCAACTTGCTTATAAATTGGTACGATTTCATTTTGTTTTGTTTAGCACTTTTGCATCTATATGTATGTGAAAAAGACTGACCTATAATTTCTCCTTTCTCATACTTCTCTTTTATGAAAAGTAGATGTAGTTTGTAGAATACTTTTTGAGTGTTCATTCTTCTAGTTTCTAGAATCATATGAATGAAATCTGTTTCATAAAAGCTTCTTGGAATTTACCTGTAAGGCCACCAGGGCCTATTAGTCTGTTTGAAAATTTTTTAAAAACTGCTAGTTAAATTTTTTTCCTACTGGTTAATTTTTAATAGTTATATGACTGTTCACGTTTACTATGTCTTGAAACAGTTCTGGTAAGTTATATTTTTCTTTTTTTTTTTGTTTTGTCTTTTGTCTTTTTCCGTGTCCGGCAACGGATCGCAACCCTCAGTGTTGCCCCCGCACCGGACGGGGGACCGGCAACGGGATTGCAACCCTCGGCG
>NW_007727060.1:344815-346821 GCF_000696425.1 Galeopterus variegatus
ACTTATCCAGTGCGCCACCGGGCCGGCCCATATTTTTCTAAAATTTATCCATTTTGCTTAAGTTTTCAAGTTTCTTGTTAATTGTGCTCTATGTTCTTTCGAATTTCTGCTCTTTCTGTCCAATCATTCTGTATTTTATTCCTAAGGCTGTTAATTTTGCTTTTTGCTTTTTTCCCCCTTGATCATTCTACCAGAGATTTGTCAATGTAATTAGTCTTTTCAGAACCAAATTTGGTTTTGTTGATCCTCTCTTTTCTTGAGGTATATGAACTAGAAGTTATTTTCGTGATGATTTGTTGGTAGTAAATACATTCTGTTTTTGTTTGTCTGAAATATCTTTATTTCATTCTCGTTACTGAAATATAATTTTATTCAATTGAATTTAGAGACATCAGCTATCTTCTGGTTTCCATTGTTGCTGATGAGAAGTCTGCTCTTAGCCTAATCATCATTTCTAACAGGTGATTTGTCTTTTCTATCAGGTTGTTTTCAAGATCTTCTCTTTGTCTTTGGTATTCTGCAGTTCACTGCCATTTGTCTAGATGCAGACTTTGTATTTAACCTGTTTGGGATTCAGTGAATTTCCTGAATCTATTGATTCATGCTTTGACCAGTGTATTAGTCAGAGCTCTCCAGAAAGACAAAACCGATAGGATAGATATAGATACATGAGAAGGGATTTATGAGGGGAATTGTCTCAGGTGATTATGGAGGCTAAGAAGTAACACATCAGGCCTTCTGCAAGCTGAAGACCCTAAGATCCTGGTGGCACAGCTCAATCCAAGTCCCAAAGCATGAGAACCAGGGAAGCTGATGGTGTAACTTTCATTCCAAAACCAAAGGCCAGAGATCACAGGGGGAGGGGATAGGGGTGGAGGTGGGGGCTGGAGAGGTGCTGGTGCAAGTCATAAAGTCCAAAGGCTGGAGAGCCTGGAGTTCTGACATCCAAGGACAGGAAAGAGGTGTTCCAGCTCCAGGAGAAAAATTAAATTGACTCTTCCTCTGCCTTTTTGTTCTATCTAAGCCCCTAGCAGATTGGATAGTGCCTGCCCACATTAAGTGAGGGTGGATCTTCCCCACTCAGTCCACCAACTCACATGCCAGTCTTCTCCAGAAACACTCTCACGAACACACCCAGAAATTTTTTGAGGCTTTACCAGCTCTCTAGGTATCCCTAATCCAGTCAAGTTGATACCTAAAATTAACCATCAGAACCAGTTCTAGAAAAGCCTCAACTACTGCATATCAGACTATTACCTCTAATATTCTGTTTATTCTCTCTTCCAGGAATTGTGAGTTGAAGAGTTAGATGTCATTCTAACTTATTCCTCTCTGTCTCTTAACCTCTTTTACATTTTCCATCACTTTATACCTATGTGCTGCAACCTAAGTGATTGCTTCCAGTATAATTTCCATTTCACTAATTTTCTTTCCAATTTTAATTAGCTCTTTAACCCATCTGCTGAACTGTAATTTTTTTTGACAACTATATTTTTCATTTCCATATGTATCTGGCCCTTTTTCAAATTCAACTGATCTTTATTGATAGTTGAAAGGACTTGCTTGTTTTTTTCAATATTCTTTTTATTTCCTCCTAATATCTGAAGCTTTCTATAGGTCTATTTCTGTGGTTTCTTTCTATGAACTCTTACACATGATGCAAGTTTATTGACTGTCTTATTGTGATCTCATATTTGTCTGAACTTAAGCTGTTGGACCCCTGGGGAGACTGCAATGACAGCATTTTTTTTTTCCCATGGAAGATGTAAATTTGCTTCTACTAGGTGCTAAAAAGACCTACTCACAACCATTTTGATTTTTCTAGGCTGGAAATTCCTTAATCACAGAGGTAGTATAAAATAGAACCATAGGCCCTTGTAGTAATGGGCCTATGTTTACACATTCCCAAAGGATCCTTTTCCCTTCTTCTGCTCTAGTCTGAGCCTAAGTAAGGACTGACAGGGATCTCACAGGCTCCTTGTGTAGGCTGTAGACTTTCCCCAGCC
>NW_007727060.1:347776-370440 GCF_000696425.1 Galeopterus variegatus
CCCATCATATCTGTTCACTTGTCTTAACAAGTTCAAGGAACTGCTGTGATTGTTGTGTCTTCTTCCCCCTCCACCACTCTTTATTTGATTATGTGTTTGTTTATTTTTAGCTCCCACATTTTAAATTCCACATTAATGAGTGTGTATTCAGCATTTATTTTACAAAAGAGGGCCTTTCAAAATATCTAGTCCACCATACCCACCAAAGCCAACATCCCTTTTATTTACTTTCAGTAATGTTTCCTATTACTTATACTAATTTCATTATTCCTAGAACCCACTTACTTTTGTCAATTCAACTGGTTACTATGTGTTTGGTTATGAAGAAACAACAGCACTTTACCAGGGAATCTGATTATGAAATGAAGGATTTGCCACACCACTTCCCCTTGTTAATGGTTGGCCTATTGTTTCTGTCTTGTACAGTGAGGTGCCTTGTGTACTAGGGTCTACCATATCAGTGCAGAATGAGAAATATGCATGTCTTTAGTTGATTATAATTAAATGAACATTAGATATACATGCTGAACAAACGCACCAAGAAAATGACTTCAAGAAAAAGTTAACCCAGCCCTACTATATTCAAAATATCCCTAAACATATTCTGTAGGTATAACGATAAGAATCTCTAACTTTTAAATATGTAGCTATATGCTGTTATAGTACAGCATGAAAATGGTAAGATTCAATAAATAACTGTAGTAAATGTTTATATACAGCACATTGCTTAGTCAAGGAAATATGTTTCACCATCCACAATATGTTCAGACCACCTGCAATTTAAAAATAATCTTTTAAATAACCTACTCCCTTTCAATGAATATATTAACCAATTTTCTTTAGCCAAGTGAAAGAAAAGACCTTATGCTATAGACGAGTGTTTTCTGAATAGATTTAAAGCAATTAAATATAAATTCAAATGAAAATTTGGAAAGAGAGGTAAAATTTGTGTTAGCTGCAAGTTTTATGCCAATCTAAGGAGTAAAGACCATCTCCAGCATGAAGTAAAATCAGATGGCAGCCTAGATGAAGAACTCAGAAGATCCCAGCTCCTGAATCCAAACTTCACTAAGTCATTTCCCCATTCTGTCTACTATGTTAAGTTCCTAGAGGAAAAAAGGTACTATTTTTCTAATAAAAGTTTAAAACATCTTTTCAAGACTACTATGAATTACTCACTATTTTGAATTATTTGCCCACTATATGCATTCTCACAGTCAACCATAATAAGGTAGTTCTTATAAACTAGAGTTGAATGACTCAATAACATTCACATTCAGGGTTAAGAATAAGTTATGAGCTTTCTGGACTATGGTTAAAAGTTATTAGCAAAAATATCACATAGGAAGCAGTATACTTTCAAAATATTCTGATTATTTATTTTTAATTTAGATAGCCAGAAGTTTAATCCTAGTTCTCTCACTTACTAATTCTGTAATCTCCAACAAAGTACTTTATTATATGAACTTTTTTTTTAAAATCTGAAATAGGGAGAGTAACAGTAGCTATATCATAGGGACACTATGAGAACTAAAAGAAATAATGTAAATAATATGCTTAACATAATTCTTGACATATAGTAAGGGCTCAAAAAATCATAACAGTAGTTGCTGTTTTCACTAGTATTACTACTTTGATAAGGATGGTGGTGATTTTTGTTTTTTTTTTTTGACCAGTAAGGGGATCGCAACCCCCCGTACGGTGTGGTCTGCACCACACTCAGCCAGTGAGCACACCGGCCATCCCTACATAGGATCCGAACCTGCAGCCTCAGCGCTAACAGCACCGCACTCACCCCTGTGAGCCACGGGGCCAACCCAGGATGGTGGTGATTTTGGGAGACATGATTTAAAGCAATCTACTTGGCAAAAATTGCATATAGCTGGGTTTTAATTAGTTCTCAATTCCTACAACTAATGACAAAAGTAAGGCAAAACATAGCAGTATCTCAGTGCCTACACTTATTTTCTGAAGTAGTTGTTGTAATGCACACAAGATGTCTGAGATCTATATTACCTTATCAAGCACTGTGTATGGATTTTCTGCATTAAATCCCAGAGGGGCAGAGCATCTGAATCTCTCTCTGAACTCTGCCTGCTTTCCCTGGTCAGGGCAGAAAAAATAGAAAGTGAATCTCAAATAGATTCAATTATCCTTGTAAAACATTTCTTAAAGCAAAAAAACTTGGTGACTAGCTTACCTCAAACAAAATACATTTTTTCCTTATTAGAGTGACTTCTGCATTTTGGAGAGGTGAAACTTGATGTCTGACAGTTGCTGTGATCTTTTTGGTAGTTTCCCATTTTTCAGGTAATTCCTACAAAAACAAAGGTGCAAATGGAAAATTACTTCGGTTCTTAAAACAAATGAACCTCATAGGATTAAATAATTCTAATTTCTTCACACTAACCCATGACACCTTTTTCATTCTTATAGAAGGAGTTTCTCCCCCCAAAAGGTGATGGAGATTAAAAGGCTCAGAGCCACAGCTGAAGTACAGGCTGACCCACTGGCACTTCTGGGTTCAGATCTTCCAAGCATGTCCCAGAGTTGTTCTTATCTCAGAATAAATGGAAATCTTTTCAAAATAAACACAAATTTCCAAATTGTTTTGCTGCTGCAGGAATAAAATTAAAGTGCTCAGGAAATGATTTTGCTGACCTATACCAACTAGAAATGGAAGCCAGCCACATTTAGCAATTTAGCAAGTGAAAAAAATATGCTTTGAATCTGGTGGGGCAAAGAGGAAAATGTGAACCCATCTTATCCTCTGCATTCCTCTAGCTCCAAAGCTCTGTACTCTTTCTTGACAGAGATCTCGAGCATTGAGGTTGGGCTTATTTTACCTAACTAGGATTTTTGAAGGGAGAAGAAACACAGGGAAGAGAAGGTTAATTTCCTACTTGACGTAGAATAGAAGCAGGTGCCAACTCGACTCTGCTCTCCCTGCCTCCTATGCAAATAGGACGAAAGTGATTATTCCCATTGAAAAGCATTCCTTGTGTCCAGACTAACAAAGCATTGTTTCTCTGGGTCATCTCCTGGGACACTGAAATTGTTTTGTCATACAAAACCACCCGTAGTGATGGACTCTTCTTGTGCAGCTGAAGTGCAAAAATCAAAGGTTCTAAAAACTATTTTGTAACCCTTAATAAATATTTGACAAAAGTTTCAGCAACTGCCAATTATGAAGAGTGCACCATACACTCTTCAAATACAAATACTACTATACACAGTATTTGCGTGTGGTGGAGGGGTGCTGCAAAGGTGAAATGCATTCCTTAAGTTGTTTTGTAATCTGTCCAAGTGAGTGAGAGGCACACACAATAACTACTTCACATGACAGAACATGTTAATTTCCACCAGGAGGTCTATATATGATGGAATCACCATACTTGGAAGGCAACATGGTGTCTTGACAGCAACATCAAACCAGCTCAGGAACAAGAGACCTGGGCTCTACACCCCCTTGTCCTTCCATCTCGTGCTTCCTCTCATCAAAACTCTGCATCCTTATCTGTACAGATGGAGTCTCACTTTGCATTTCCCATTCCATTCCATGGACTAAATATTACCTGGAGTCCCTTCAGAGGCATGGCTGGGAAGGCAGGGAAGTCACACCTACGGGCTCAGGCCCCTTAACCCTTTTCCAACACAGATCTGCTTTATATTTGAGGGTTCCAAAAAAGCTTCCACTTGATAAAAATACATTTTCTTGAAAACCAAAAGATCAGATGATCTCCAGTGGTGTCGTCTTTAACTGATAGGATACACCCGAGGAGGAGATAACACTGAATCTGAGGCTGAAAGGAATGAGTAGGTATCACCAGGCAGAGATCAGGCTGAGATCCTTTGTGACCTTGTGAGGTATGACCACCAATATAGGATGAGGTGAGGGGGTGAGCTCTATGAAAACTGGACAGTACTCAGGAGGCTAGGGGCAGTCCATGAAGGTTTTTGAGTGAGGAAGGGACTTGATGCAACCTGTAGACTGAATGTCGCTTCAGAGTATATTGTAGATGAGTTCTGAGGAAGAACAAAGGGAACTAAGCAGCTAGTGCTGTGGTTGAGGTAAGAAGTAATGAGAACTGAATTAAAATGGGTATAAAAGAAATGCAAAGGAGTCAGCAGACCGAAGAGATGCTGCAGCAAGAGCCTGTCCTGCTGGGGGTAAATCCCCATGACACCAAGGAAGCAGCCCTTGAACTCTGAGCAGGCACAGCCACATCTAAGGGGTTTTCAGCACAGAACTAAGCATAGACAAGTATTTGAAAAATGTTACAACTGCTCATGACAATGAAGGAGAAACTGAAAGGATCTATCACAATTGCTTTAATTAAAATAAAATTGGGACCCTGTTATGCTCTACATGCAACCTGCACTGCCTATAAACCTTATTTTTCCTCCTGAGCAGCCTAAATCACCAACATTGTGACATACACATCACTAAATGTGTGTCCTGCTTTTGAAATATGGAAAAGCCTAATATTTCAATACTATCATAACCTAAAAGTGTGAGGCAAACTTTTATAATATCTGGAGGCCATGGCTGAAAATCCCCCCTCGTCAATTACTGGTGTTATGACTGGTTTCTCTATGAGATATATTTTAAGGTCCAAGATCTGACTCCAAGAATGTCCAAAGCTTTCTAAAAACAAGAAATATTTATAGTTCGTTCTACTGTAACTATTTCATCTCATGGTCTTGTTATACATCTATCTGTCCATGGCTTGTCATCTCACTCCATGTCTAACTGAACTGTCAGCTCTAAGGACAGCTTGATACTTAAATAGAATTTAATAATTCACATACAGCAATTCTTTATAGCCAAGAGAGCACTTGTAAGTACACTTTTGCATTTAATCCTCACAAAAAAAATGAAGGATATAAAATGGTGTGGCCACTGTGAAAAAGTTTGGCAACTCTTCAAAAATATAAATATAGGATTACAGTATGACTCAGCAAGTCTAGTCTTAAGTATATACTCAAAAGAACTGAAAACAGGTACTCAAACACTTACACACCAATGTTCATAGCAGCATGATTCACAATAGTCAAAAGACATAAACAAACCAAATGTCCATCAATAGATGAATGGATAAGCAAATTGTGGTACAAACATAAAATGGACTATTATTCAGCCATAAAAAGGAATGAAATACTGATACACACCACAATATAAATGAACCTTGAAAACATTATGTCAAAGTGAAAGAAGTTTAACACAACAGGTCACATATTGTATGACTCCATTTATATGAAATATCCAGAATAAGTAAACCCACAGAGACAGAAAAAGATTGGTGGCTGCCAAGGGTTGGTGGCAGGGCTTGGTGAGGGCTGAGGAGGAGCGGGGAGTGGCAGCTAATGGGTATGGGGTTTCTTTTCCAGCTGATGAGAAGCTTGTGGAACTAGGTAGAGGTGGTGGTTGCACAAAATGGTGAATGTACTAAATGCCACTGAACTGTACACTTTAAGATGAGTACTTTTATGTTACCTGAATTGTGAATTTCACTTTAAAAAAAAAAAGAAAAAGCATAGAAAGAAATTAGACATATTAAGTATAGACAAATTAAAAAAAAGGAGAGGGGGTGTCATGAAGGATATTTTACCAAAATGGAAGCATGTTTTGAGATGTTAACTTGCCAAGGCAAGCAGAAGAGATGGACTCATACAGTACTTGAAAAGAAATCTAAATGTGAGTTCTGTGCTCTGACCACTAGACTAGATGAACTAGAATCCAATGAAAGGTTTTTAGCTAATGTGCTCACCAATCACATTTGCAAGGTTCAATATAAGTGCAGCCTGGAAGCCAATGGGTGAAAAAGGTGTGTATATATATATACTCAAGCAACTCAGAGGCTCTCTCCCACCTAAACACCTTATAACAAGAAGGCAGTGGAGCACGGTGGTTAAAAGTGAGTATTTTGTCATGAAACACACCTAGAGTCAAGAGTTGGTCAGCTTTACTACTTGTGTGACCTTGACAAAATTATAAAATTTCTTTAGACTTCAGATTCCTAACCTGTAAAATGAAAACATTAATGTCTACAGTATAAAGTGTTTTAAGGACGTCATTAGGGAGCGTATTGTAAAGTACTTAGCTAAGTTTATGGAAATTATTATTTCACCTCTGTACTTACCTCCAGCTGAACATAGACTTGCTCAGGCATCTTCTGCCCATAGTTTTCCAAGAGTGTGATGGTTTCTTTTAGAGGGTCAAAGAGTTCATCAGTAGCTCTCTGTCGGCTTCTTACAGCAAGAAGATGCCCCATGATGTCAACTAAACCATCGTGATTGCCTTCACTTAATTCTCTCTGAAGTCCTGTGTCTGTCTCCTTTATAAATTCTTGTAGTTCATTCAAACTATTTAATATATATGTATATATACACACAAATTAAGTTCATTAAAACATTTAGTAGTATGAGATTGAATCTTACTGAACCAGAAATCAGACTGAATCTTATTTTCATTATGTACCTGATTAAACCCTTTTCATTATCTCTATTACAAAATTGGCAGCATTAATGCTCATTTTACAAAGCAATCAGTGTTGAAAGCTGTAATTCCAAAAACCGAAGTGCAAAGGCTACCTGTTGATGACAAATCTCAAAAGATGCTCCTGAAACATCCAGCTCCATTTCTTAATAATGTGCAGCAAGCTCACTTTGAAAGGCTTCATGTCCACCTTGAACCAACTATCAAACACTCTGAAGTCATCAAACTTGCTCATCTGAACATACAAAGCCTCATAAATGTCGATCTATAATTAGAAAACAAAATAACTATCACAATTCAATGAAAAGCCAATTAGCTGCATCAAATGCTGAGGGTTTTCCTTGCCTGTTCTTTGAATTGTTCAAGAGTTGGCGGCTGTTCAGGAATTTCTTCGTCTGCATGAGCATCCATCTCCTCAGATGACAGAGTATGGCCATACAGGAGAAAATGCTTCATAAACTCAGCTCGGTCATCCACCCAGAGGTAAGCGTAGGTCTCCAGGGTGTTTCTGAAATCGAAGACTTTGTTGATGACGGCCGCCACTCTGTTCATTATCTCCTGCCTGACCTCCGCCAGGCCTAACATGTTGTCCATATCACTCTAAATGAGAGGAAAAACCAAGCACTTATTCTCATTTAAGCGAATCTCACTCTATCAATTATGTGCCACATAACACGCCGCCACTCTGTTCATTATCTCCTGCCTGACCTCCGCCAGGCCTAACATGTTGTCCATATCACTCTAAATGAGAGGGAAAACCAAGCACTTATTCTCATTTAAGCGAATCTCACTCTATCAATTATGTGCCACATAACATTGTCCAAGGCAATTCCTCAAACGGAGAAGAGCTACCAAAATAAAAATTTATGTTGCTTTTTCCAACTTCTCCTTTTGTGTTCCCCATTGCCCCAATTTATTTTTGAACTGTTAACATAAAAGCTAATACTCATTTACAAAGTAAATACCTGATAATTTGCTATTTCCAGATGTGCTGCTACTCGCTTCACCTGGGCAGACATTCTAAAACTACTGCATAACATTTCTTCTAGCAGATCATAGAAGCCATCCCCAGCCTCTCTTTCTAAAGAAGGCTTAAATACAATCTCAGGGGGCATTAACATCATTTGAGCTTGAAAAAATGGTGCAGGTTTCAATTGTTTCTCTGTATTCCTCAGAAAGAAATCTAAGTCATGCATAATAGCCTGAAAAAAGCCTTCCACCACGATGTCATCAATGAATTCTACGTAAATTTTCCAGGTATCCAGAGAAGGATTAGCTTTGAAGAGCTTCCTGTTTTCCTAGAAACAGACAAGTATTAATAGATGAATATAAACAACGAGTATAAAAATGAAAGTCTTTCATTCAAATGGTTAAAAAAGGGACTGCATTTTTGTGCATGATGGAGGAGCATTCAAATGCTAGGCTGCGGAACCTTAAGCTAGGTGGCAAAGATCTAAGAAGGGTTCATAACATTAAGGTCACATATGAAACACATTCAGAAGTCATTCTTTAAAGGAAAAGTCAATGTGAAGATGGACAGGCTGGCTGGTTAGCTCAGTTGTTTAGAATGCAGCCTTATAACACCAAGGTTATAGGTTTGGATCCTCGTACCAGCCAGCTGCCAAAAAAAAAAAAATCCCATTTAAAATGCTATTTTCAAATACAGACAGGAAATATACTAGCTCCCAAGGGATTCTAGATGTGTCGGACTTGGGCTCTAGTTCTTGCTCTGAGCCTAACTCTACATGGCCTTGGACTCTGCCTTCCAGGGCCTTACCTGTAAATGAAAAGATTTCTCAAACTGGTCCTTCAAAGAACACTGTTCTGGGGAAATCCGAAGATCATTAAGTCAGGGGAGTGGTACATACTCTATGCTACTCCTGGAGACTCACAATGTACCTATTATATTAATGTCCATTGAATTTGGTTTAGCCCAGTTGTTTACAAACCCTATTCAAACACAGAGTTTTTTTTGTAAGCCATCTATAAGCAGCCAACGGAATAGTAACTCAGCTTGGGAAACGCTGGGCTGGGGAGTCTAAGAGTCAAAGTTTCCTCTGTACTTAAACCATATGAGCTTCCTCAAAGAAAACAATCAACAGAGTTAAAAAGGACCTACAGAATGGGAGAAAATATTTTCAAACCATGTATGTAATAAGAGCTTAATATCTAAAATATATAAGGAACTCAACTCAATAGCTCAATTAAAAAACAAATAACTCAATTTAAAAAATGGGCAAAGGATATAAATAGACATTTCTCAATAGAAGACATAAAAATGGCCAACAGTTATATGAAAAAATGCTCAACATCACTAATCATCAGAGAAATGCAAATTAAAACCACAAGGAGGAATGGCTATTATCAAAAAGACAAAAAGTAATAAGTGTTGGCAAGATGTAGAGAAAACGGAAAACTTGTGCACAGTTGGTGGGGATGTAAGTTAATACAGCCATTGAGGAAAAGAGCATGGATGTTCCTCAAAAAATTAAAAGTAGAATTACTATGTGATCCAGCAATTCCACTACTGGGTATATATCCAAAGGAAATGAAATCAGTATATCAAAGAGATATCTGCACTCCCATGTTTACTGCAACATTATTCATAATAGCCAAGATCAACCTAAGTGTTCATTAACAGATGAATGAATAGAGAATGCATGGCATATATACGTGCAGTGGAAAACTATTCAGCCATAAAAGAGAAGAAAATCCTGTCATTTGCAACAACGCTGATGAACCTGGAGGTCATTATGTTAAGTGAAATAAACCAGGCACAAAAAGAGCTGGAGAGATGTTGGTCAAAGGTTACAAAATTTCAGTTAGACAGGAAGAACAAGTTCAAGAGATCTGTTGTACCACATGGTGACTGTAGTTAATAACAACATATTCTTGAAAAACACTGAGAGATTTTAAGTGTTCTCACCACAAAAATGACAACTATGTGAGACATATGTTATTTAGTTTGATTTAGCCGTTCAACAATATTTCAAAACATTGTTATACATGATAAATACATATAATTCTGTCTGCCAACTTAAAAAAATAAAATAAAGAAAATATGAGCTGCTCTGCCTCAGCATTTCCCCCAAGCATGGGTGAGATAACGGACAGGTCAGTGGGGCAAATGGGGCCAGAAGACAGAGATGTGGTTAAGGACCGCTCTAGCTTGGGTGCTAGTCCTAGAGACACAGATTTAAGTCAGGTGGGCAGCAAGGTTGATTCTGAAAGATAAACTGGGTGGCAAAGAGTGCATAGTCTATACAGGTCAAACAGCAGATGCCCAAGACAGAAACTACAGCACAGAGAAAAGGAGACACTGGAATGAGAGCTAATTATAAAGTAGATTGTACTCTTCACTTCCTTTGATTATTTTCTCCTGGGGATATATGACCCAGGATGCGAAGATGTATGCTTTATGCAAGATCAGAACCACAGAGGGAGTCTAGATCCTGATAAGGCAGGGCAGAGCTGAGAGAATCCTTTTTTTTTTTTTTTTGCCATAGAACAAATTTAAGAACTGCTCCTCTCAAGGGTGCTGTCTTGCCCACCATCCAGGAGGTACCATTTATATCTATGTAGTCATATGACCTGCACCCTGGGGCTGTGCAGTACACATCTGGAAAGCTGTGCACAGCAGCCCTGGCTCCTTGGTAGGCACTAGAAAGAAAAAAATATAGATCTTAGAGCTGGAAAAGCAAAACAAAACAAAAAACACTTAAAGACCATCTTGTTTAGTCTCCCCATTTTAAAGATATGAAAACGAAGACCCAAAACACATCCACTTGTAGGAAGTTAGCAGCTGAGCTAGGACTAGAAACCAGTGCTCTTAAATTCCCAGGGTAGGGCCTTTTCTGACATGTTACAGTCATATATAATTTTTCAGTTCCGGTTTACATCACTTCAGTAGCATTTATAGGAAATGTATTTCCAACACATTAGGGTAAAGAGAGAAAATTGAAGAGAAAGTGGAGCATTGGGTCACTGAATGATTGCTCAGGTCCTTTTCAGACCCAGTCTTCCGCGGTTCTGCCCCTCTCCCACCTCTTTCCATCTTAAACTCTGACTCCAGACTATTCACCGAGCTCCCACATGCGTCAGAGGATGCAGCTGGAAAAGTCAGAATTGACCCACCCTCTGCCCTATTTCTACAGCTTTCCCTCAGACCACATTCCCCAGCAGAAGCCTGAGAACTAGGTTCAAAGTGATGTGCTAATAAGAGGGGGGGAAATCACCTAAAAGATACAACTTATATATACAACTCATTTAATTTCCCTCCCAAGGTTAGCTTCTATTCCCTCAAGTCAGAAGCTCTCCTCAGTTCTCGTACAGAAAACGCTAATTACAAAGCTTCCTAGCTTTTGCCTTAAGGAAAGAAATAGGAGAGTCCATTTATTAGTAGAAAAATTCCAACCTTATTCTCTGATGCTGCAAAACCTTGTTTTATAACAATTTCTAGGCATGCCTTGTATTGGCCATACTTTCAATGCATTTTAATCAGGATTCATAAATCTCAATGGTTTAAAACCCCTAGAGTTTGGGGATTATATATTTTTTATCATCAAGAAAATGTAACAGAAAAAACTAATTGCCATCTGTCATCTGTCCTCCATGAGACAGATTCTAATGCATAAATTGTTGTCAAGATGTCCTAAAAGTCATAGAATAATTCACAGCTTCCCAGAAACAACTAGCAATAGTCACTGGCATGACTTAATTAATATACTGCTGGAAACAAATTAATTTTGAGATATATACCTTCCTTACATGTCAGAACACCCCTGAGATTCTCTCCCTTCAGAGGAAGCAAGGCCCCACCCACACCTTGATTTCCAACTTCTAGCCTCCGGACTATGAGAGAATCAATTTCTGTCATTTTAAGACACCCTGTTTGTGGTACTTTGTTATTGCTGCCCTAGGATGCTGATGCAAGCAGTAATCAAAGAAGGTAAAGACCAAGTCTTTGTTCTAGCAAATTATTAGGAAGAAAAATTAAAAACTTTTTTAGAAATTTCAGACAACCTCAGAAGTCAACAGAAACTTTGAAACTCATATTAATTTTTTGCTTCTTTTTATTTTCTTTTTTGCGACACACACTTACTATAGCATATCAAGTGAACCACACCCTCTTTTTTGGTAAGAAAATCTGTTACCCTTCAAGTGCTTTCTTCACGTAGCTTCCAGGACACAACCCTCCCAGTTTTCCTCCTACTGCACTGGTTGGTTCTTTTCTGCACCTTTGGCTGGTTGTTCTTCCCCTCCCCTGTCTCCTAATGGGAAAACGGTGCCCCGGCCAATAGTCTTGATTTTTTCTATTCTATTCCAGCTAGACTCATGTTCTCAGTGACCTAATTCAGCCTCCTGGCTTAAATATCATTGTCACCCACGCCCCTTTAATTTGTATTTTAAGTTTGGACCCCTCTCTGAAACTCTAGACTAAAATCCAGTTGCCCACTCAACTCCTCTGCTTGACTAATTGACACCCCAAACTCAAAATGTCTAGAACTCAAATCCTGATCTTCCCTCCTAAGTCTCTTCCTCCCACAGCCTTCCTCAGCCGAATGGAACACGATTTCATCTTCCCAGCTGATCAGGACAAAACATGAAGAATAATCCTCAACACCTCTTTCCTTCACGCTCCACATGCAGTCTGTTCGAAAATTCTGTTTGCTCCACTTAATTCAAAATATATCCAGAATCCAACCCATTATAATCACTTCCACTGCTACCCGCCTTATCCAGGCACTATCATCTGCTACCTAGTGCATGATCTGAATGTTCACGTCCCCCCAAAATTCATATGCTGAAATCCTAACCTCCCAGGTGATGGTGTTAGGAGGTGGAGCCTTTTGGGAGGTGATTAGGTCATGAGGAAAGAGCCTTCATGAATGGGATTAGTTCCTTATAAAATAGGCCCAAGGGAGATTGGTCACCCCTTCCACCATATACAAGGACACAGTGAGAAGTTGGCAGTTTGCAATCCTAAAGAGAAACCTCACCAGAACCTGACCATGCTGGCGCGTTGATCTCCAGAACTACAGAAATAAATTGCTGCTGGTTTTAAGCTCTGCAGTTTTTTTTGTTATTTTTGTTACAGCAGCCAGAATACACTAAGATACCTCGATTACTGCTATAGCAACCCACTAGGTCTCCCGCAGCTTCCCATACCTCCTACAGACAGACTCAACACAACAGCCAGAGATCCTTTCAAAATGAAGGTCAGATCACATTTATTCCTCTCCTCAAAACCCTGCAGCCAGCTCCCTATGTACCTCAGAGTAAAAGCCAGAGTCTGTACAAGGCCTAGAGTCTCCCCTGGGCTGCCTGTGCCCACCCCCACCCTATTAGCACCTGGCCTCACCTGGCTCCCCTCTGCTCAGTTCCCCCTGCTCCCACAGCACCTGCTCCCCTGCTCTTCCGTGTATATGTCTGGCTGCCTCTGCCTGGAACACTCTTGCCCTCTGCTCAGATCTTACCTTCTCCTTGAGACCTACCTTGATCATCCTATTTAAAATTGTACCCTCAACCCCACACTCCAGAATTCCCTTGCCTTGCTCTAATTTTGTCTTTTTCTGCAGCACTTACCAGTTCTAACATACTGTGACTTACTGTGTCTATTGCTTATTATCTCTCTCCCCTCACTGGACGGTAAGCTCCATGAGAGCAAGACTCTTTGTTCTGGTCACTGGTGTATCTCAGAAACCTAGAATGGACTTGAGCATGCAGAAGGTGCCCAGTAAATATTTCTTGAAAAAGTGAATGATGATGGGCTAACATGAGATAGAAAATGGGTTACATACAATTTCCAGCAGGGAACGTGTAATTCATTGTTTGTTCTCCCATTGAGTATTAGCCTAGGGACAAGTACCTTCACTTTACACACGAGAAAATTCAGGCCCAGTGCCTGGAAGACTCAAGACTGAAAAGCCCAGTTTCTAGCCTCTGCCACAGGTACTCTCCCGACCCAACATTGTGGTGCTTCATGACGGCTGCAGTGTGTCTGTGCATGTGCACGTGTGTGTGTGTGTGCAAGTGTGTGTGGTCTGTTTGCCTTGCCCAAAGTGTTCATGGTTGGAGGACTGCGCAGATCTATAAGAGACTATTCCATATAAGAGGTGTGCTCAGACGAAATGCAGAATATACTCTTTCATACCCATCCTTCTTTTTTTTTTTCTGACCGGTAAGGGGATGGCAACCTTTGGCACGTTGCTGTCTGTACCACGCTCAGCCAGTGAGCGCACCGGCCATCCCTACATAGAATCCAAACCCGTGGCCTCAGTGCTACCAGCGCCACACTCTCCCGAGTGAGCCATGGGGCCAGCCCCATACCCATCCTTTTTCTACTTAGAAATAGGTGCCATGAGAAATCAACTTCCCCACCACTAGCACTGCCTGCCTGTGGGCACCATGCTCCTGTCCTCTGCCTTTCCTCCCTCTGCTACTGCAGAGGAATGTTCCATGCTCCTATCCAAAGCCAAATTCTACATGTATTTATCAAATCCCATTCCCTAAACAACTTTTCTCCAACAGTTTTTCCTCTCTACTAGATCATTCCAATCAACATGCAAACATCCACCAATATTAAAAATCAAACCCTCCCTAACCCTGACATACATGCCCCAGGTACTGCCCAGTTTCAGTTGGCCCCACAACAGGGCTCCTCAGGAGTTTATCGGCTTTCTTCACTCCCATTTCTCTCACTCTCTCATTAGTCCACTCCAATCAGGCTTCCTACAAAATCTGCCCCACCATAGTCTTCCCCATATTAATAAAAGGAACTCCATTTGTCCAGTTGCTCAGACCGAAAACCTTGAAATCATCCTTGACTTCTCTTGTCTGACTTCCCACAGCAAATCCTGCTGGCTCTACATTCAAAATAGATCCAAACTATGAAGTGCCTTTACCACTACCACCCTAGCCCAAGGCATCATCACCTCCCACCCAGCTTATTAGAGTGAGCTCCTAACAGTCTCCCTGTCTACCACTTCCTTGACCCCTGGGGTTTACACTTGACAGAGAAAGCCTCTGAGCAAAAAGTCTCTGGCTGCTATCGCTCCTTAGAGTAAAATCCGAAGTCCTCATACTGGCCTTCAGATCCCATGTGATGTGCCCTGAGTCCCTTTCAAACTTCACCCTCTACTACCATTCCCCTTGCAAATTCTGCTTCAGTCACAGTGGCTCTCTACCTGATCCTTGGACAGACCAAGCAGGCTCTGACCTCAAAGCTTTTGCAGCTCACTTTCTAGAATGTCCTCTGGATATCCAAATGGCTCATTCTGTTTCAGTTCTCTGCAGAAATGCTACCTTAGTAAAGAGGACTTCCCAACCACCCATGTAAAATCCTATCCCCCTTCCCATTTCTGCTATCCCTGGCCCACCCATTCTGATATCCCTATTTTTTACCCTTGCCCCTATTACCACTGACATATACATTTGTTATTTTCTCTTGCTATCTTCCCTGACCATAGTGTAAGCTCCATTAAACAAGGGAATCTTTGCTTTTTAACTTGTTTGCTTTTATTTTTTCTGCCTTCTGTTTCTTGGTTTTGCTTTTTGTTACACTGATAACCATAGAATAGTGCCTGTTACTATTTGAGGAACCCAAATATTTATGAAAAGGACAGTAACTACTGTTGTCATCCTTAGGAGACAGTCGAGAGGGTTCCATGAGATGATCCATCTTCCTGGATTAAGTTGTATTTTTTAGCAAACAAATCACCCCTGTCTTCCAAAGTAAAGGCAGCGTCTCTTCTGTGTTCTCTCCTGGGAAGGAACACACACTCCACCCAAGGTGTCCAACACATAGTAGGCACTCAACAAACACTGGTGGCTATTAATAGCATCCAAAAGAGGGTACAGCTATGACAAAGGTAAGGATCCCATCTCTAGCCTTTCTGTTTAATCAGAACATCTTATATTCTAATCTCTCCCCGCAGGAATGAGAGCAGTGAGGGCTACAGAAATTACAGGCAAGTAACACAAACTCTTCCACTTTAAATGCTTAACAAAACCATTCATAAAGCTCTTTCGGGCTCAATAAGAGAGTCTTTAAGTTAAATATTTTTGGCTCTTCTCTAAACTAAATGAAAAGATCTTCTATAAGCTTTGAAATCTTAAAAGCAATTACCTCCACCAAGTTGTGGATTTTGCAGCCATCTTCTTGGATTAACTTGTATTTTTTAGCAAACAAATCACCATTGTCCTCCAAAGTAAAGGCAGCATCTCTTCTGTGCTCTCTCCTGGGGAAGAGCGTACAGTCTGCCCAAGCCCTCATGGTCTGCTGGATCACTTCCACGTTGTTCTGTGTATGCTCAACTCTGTGCTCCAGCTCAGAGGTGGCCATTTTCACCCTCTCGATGTACCCCCAGCAGTCGTCCTGCCAGGTGAGCCACGTTGCAGCGGCTTCCAGCTGCTCATCAAGAGCCCTCAGCTCATCTTCAATCAGAGGGTATTCAACTTCCAGAAGAGTCTGTTTCAGCTTATTATAACCTTGCACAAGAATTTCAAGATTTCCAATGTACTGAGCAAAGAAAACCCCAAGACAAAAAAAAATTGCCAAATAGGTTAGCTCTTTTCTCTATCTCAGAGGCGTAAAAATGTCATAGGTTTATTACATTAATAATGAAAATTCAAGATATTTCTATTCAAAATATGCCCTAATATCTAAAAACACGAACCTTTAAGATAGTGTTTCTTTTTTGGAAGATGGCTAAGGCTGAATCTGGTATGTCTGGTTTCTTCAACATCAAAAGGTATTTTACTTCTCGCAACACAGCTACAAGCTATTAAAAGAAAATCATGGATTATTATATATTTTAAGAAGATAATTCTATTTTAACACAAGTTTAACTCAAAACACTTAAAATTTCATATGATTACTATATTTCCAGACTATGAAGGTACATAGGCTTTTGTTTCATATGCTTTTTAAAAACAAAAATCATACATTCCATAATATAGTACTGGTATATGAACTATCTCAAAATATTTTCAGGAAATTAGTTTCTATAAATTGGTTTTATGAAATCAGAAGGTAGAGGGATCCCTCAGTTGTCCAGATCATATATTTACATATGTGTGCTGAGTTTCACTAGCAAAATAAAGACATGCTATTCTTTGTATATATCTTAGGAAATGTAATAAGGGTGCAGAGTATAACCATCAAACTCAGTGAGTTTAACTTTGTCACTTCCTAGACTTGAATTTGGACTGAATGAAAAGCTGGGTCATCACTAATAGTGAATATATAATCCTTACTACCTAAAAATTCAGCCAAATGTTTAAGCTACTTTTTTTTTTGTCACATAAACTCACAAATAGATAATTTTATAAGCTTGCCCTTTACTTAAAGCATATCCATAGTAGGTGGATGTGCTTTAACAGAAAAAAAGCTTACTTTCTTATCTAGCAAGCTACCAGACTTGGAAAAGTTTGTTTAAAATATATGTACGTATACATACACACGTGCATATATACACACGACTAATATTTTATAATATCTGCACATATTGTATTATACAACTGTATACATATACACAATTGCTAATAAAGTTTCTGTACTTTCATTGTTACATAACATGTAATGAAATTATGAGAAAATAAATTTATTGAGAAAACATATAAAATTTCCCTTTCTTATATGATTTATCATGGGGTAACAAAAGGTCTGTTAAATAAAGGTAATATTCACCCTGGATATTATGTAACTGTTAATATTATTTTTGGTATGAATATGTTGTTTTACGTTTTTCATAAAAATTATTTTTAAAAAATCCTATCACTTTAATTACCATATACAAGCTTATCATCCCTTTGAAAGAAATTACAACAAATCAAAATTAACCGTTGTCCATCAAAAGCATGACACATCTTCATTCCATATATTCTATGGATTCCCCAAACCTTAACTTAAGTGATAAAACTTTAACTAAAAAACTGATACATGTTATGAATATATTCAAGCCACAAACCATCTTGTAAAGCTAATGATACAATTCAACTGAGCTAACATTTACCAAGTGTTACCAAGTGCCAGGTGCTATGCTAGAAACACAGAACACAAAGATAAAATAAAATGAACCCTACCCTCAGTAGCTTATTATCTAGTGAGAGTGAGGTCATGAAGAAATAATTACAAGAAGAAAACAAATAATTAATACAGAATTTGGGAAATAAAACAAAGGTCTACTAGAAGTTGTTTACAGTTATATTTCTCACAGCACTGACATTTTCCCAAAATAAAACAAATTACTAGAAGTATTAGGAATACACTTATAATAAAAATGACATCTATAAAACATCTCAAAAAGCCAAATCCCTACCTTTGGGTCAAAGTTGACACTGAGAAGACCATTTATGGCACTGAATTTAACTAAGGGTTGATTCAAATTGAACTCACAGATTTCATCCACATTACTTTTCCACTCATTATAGACACGATTTTCAAATTGGTCTAGCAAAGTGGTCATTTCAATAAATTTCTGATAAACTAAGGCATCATCAGGGTTGTCCAAGAATCTGTAGGAATAAGGTTTTTTTCTACTTGTGTATACATTAGATAGGTTTCAGCTTAATTATCTTATAATAATACACCATATAAAATACATAATATAAAGTATAATACTCTATAAGCAATCAGGAAGAGAAACATTAAAGACCAAGTAATGTTCATGGATTGTTTTTACTTTAAAAGACAGATAAAGAAAAAGAAGACACAATGATCACAATTCCTTGAACTTAAGACAAGTGAACAGATATGATGTTGATGGGGGAGGGGGGAAAAGGAGGAATTGGTAAAGGGACACAACAATCAACTACATTGTACATTGATAAATTAAAATAAATAAAAATAAATGTGAATAAATAAGTAAATAAAAGACAGATAAAGTTACAAAATAAATGAAACTTAAAAGATTTAACAGCAACAAGTTTTGACAGCAACAAGTTACCAATTCCTATGAAGGAAAAAAAAAAGGCACAGAGCACAGCATAACAAAAGAAATGTTAGTTTTTGGAGAAATGAAAAATAGTAACAAAAAACTCCAAATATATTGTGGGTGAAAAGGAAAAGTAAAAAGAAAAAAATGACCTGAAAACATGTAAATATATGAAATTGTAAGAGTCCCATTAAAAATATTCCAAAACCATGGGATGGGCCTCTCAAGAAATCCAGCCAAGGAAAAAGGTGAAATAAGGCAATGACATTTTATGTGCTATGAACAGTTCACTGCCACATATAAAAATCACCCATAACATTAGGATAATTTACCATGAAATAAACCTAACTACTTACAGAGAATGGAGAGATGCAAAGTTTGACCAAAACATCTGCAGTCGTTCAAGGACCTCTTTGGCCCATTTGATATTTCCTGCAGTAAATGGCATATTCTTGTTAAGAACTGCATGTCCATGTTCAATCTGCAGGTTGACATTTTGGTGAAGAGGAAGAAAGAGAACATTTAATAAGAGTGCCTTCAAACCTTGTAAGCAATTGTTCATTTTGGTACTTTCACAAGTAAGTACATAAGGTATGTGTGTTAATAACTTGATTAGCAGAAGAGCAGAACCCTAAAGCAGGCTGTCCATCTCCATGAGGAAGCCAATTAAAGCATAAAAATGTTAGTGCCTGTATCTAATCTTTAGGCATAATCAAATATAGTTCTAGCAGATGGCTATTACCTGCAAAAATGATACTGTGGATGTGCTCAACCTTACCCACCACTTACCTGTTTCATGTGTTCATTATACAATTGCTTACACATATCCAACTCTGTATTAAACATATGCACTAGTGTGCTGTAATGTGGGCTGAAAATTTCCATGACAACTGGTTTCTCTAGAAAATTCCCAAATACGGTCAAAAGCTATAAAAAAATCAAATCGAAGAAAATCAAGGTAAAGTTCAGAACTATGAGTTTCTAACACAAAAACACTCACAATTTCCCCCATTAAACCTCATATACCTCTAGATAGAGGAAAAGTCTGGAACCCTAAAAGTATACTGCAATGCCTCAGAATGTAAAACATATTTTTTGCATCTCCCTAAAATTTCTATACACCTCAAAAACTAAATTCTAGATGTAATTTCGAGAGGGGTCAGAAATGAACCACTGTCTGACAGCAATCCCTGCTCACAGCTAATACTACTTCTTGCTGGGCTCCAAAGAATGTTTTAAAGATGTTTTCAGACATAACAATAGAAGCAAGATTTATGTACTTGGTATTTGTTCTTTCCTCCTATCTATGTATCCTTTAGATATAAGAATATCCATATCCATATGGAGGACTTCTAGGTCAGACCATCAATAATTATATCATATGTCCCATCACAGTGGCTGCCTGTCATTGGCCCCTGGTGCATCCACACACCCCAGCCACCCCAACAATGGTATGGGTCAGCAGTGCTGACTGTCCAAGGACAACCACTCCACAGGTGGACAGCTCCTTTGATATGAATGTTCTGGCTCAAACTGATGTCTTCAGCTAATCAGATTCTTCCTTTCTCAGAGAGTCAAGGCATGACTGGCTGAATCCACGATGACTAAAATTATGAATAGAAACTACTAGCAAGCAAAGGAAGCCAACTAATAGTGGACAAAAGAAAGCAGACACGTGGTCTCAACAGGATCACATTACCAGCAAAACAGAAGACTGGAGGTCCACAAACTCCTCTTGCTCAGTCAGTGGAGCCCCCTAGACTTCAAACTAACCTTCACCACCAGACTCCACAAAGCTTAGCTATCTAGTGAGCCTAACCTTGGATTCCCATTAGCTTCCTGTCTTGTTTACTGCCATACGTAGATTCTTCCATGCACCAGCAAGAGACAGCTTTCCTCGAAAGCAAAATGATGTAATTAAAATGTATATTTTTGTATAACCAATGTTTAAATAGTACTATCCAGGCACTGTATGTTAAGGGCCTTAAAAATGCTGTTATTATCACATGCTCCAGATGAGAAAACTGAGTTACAGAGAGGGAGTAACTTGTCCAAATTCATACAACTAGTGGTACAGCTGGGATTTGAAACTGGGCAATGTGGCATCTGGGTCTGTGCTTCACTGTACAGCTTCTTATCAGCTAACGTGCCATGGAAAGTTACGTTATTTTGATTACTCCATGTGGGTTTCATAATATGTTAGTTATTAGGCCTGTTATATAGATATTTTCTCTAAAAGAAGACATCTCCTCAAAATAACTAAACATTTAAGGTGGCAGAAAAACTATATACCAAGGCTTATGCCTTGTTAGCAATATGGCAAAAGATAGAGATTTGTTCTTTTTCTTAGAGAATAGGTGTCTCCCAGAAATTGTTTTACTACCAAAAAAAATCATCATTACAAAAATTTGGTAAGCATTTTAATAAATTATATTCATTGAGGAAAAAACATAAAAAATTATACAAACTAAAATGTAAATTAACTATCTTGGGGGCCAAATTAGACAAATGCCTTCTGGCTTTTTCTAGTAACATCAATTACAAGTACAACAGAGTCTGTTAAATATTTTTAAATCCACTTGGTTAGCTGCTAACTAGGCAAAATGTAAATTATTAACTTTCTTTTCATAGACACTGTTTTGTTGAGTTTGGGCTTCATGTAAACATTCAAAAGTAAACACCGCCTCATAGACTTAATTGCATTCCATGTACTTCAACAATTAGGAAATACATTGATTTCCCGTTACTTTTCAAACACTTATTATACTGACCACAACTGAAATAATACCAGAAGCTCCCCGGCTATTGCTCATCTTGCCCACCTTCTTAATTCCAAGGGTAGAAGACAAAAAACATAGACAAAATATTCTTTGGGGAGGTCGTAAAGCCAAAAAGTAGTAAGAAAAGTCTCAACCATTTAGGCAGTGCACATTATCATAATTATTCATCATCATGAATACATAAAATTATCCTCCAGGATGAGAATAAAGGTTATCTGAACCTCCTGAGTCTTGTCATAGTAGAACTAGGAGCTATTCTACAAAGTTCATAGACATTTCCCTTCACACAGACCTCAAAAAGCTAAAGATTGATTCCCACTATATGCTTCTATACCTAAATATTCCAAATTAAGATCTGTAAGGTTAACCTTAATTTTATTTTACTTCTCAGTTTCATTAGGTAATACACAGTTTTTCATAACTCTGTTGTCACTGTTCAAAGTAGTACATATTTATATTTATCCTAGGTTTACCTCTTTGAAAGATTTTTTTTTTTAATTTGCGACCACCTTAACCATATACACTTCAGAATTTTATAGCTTTCAAATTGTCTGAGTCTTTTTCTAGACACTTCTTTTTCTTAACACCCTTCAGTCTACCTTCATGTGAATTTCAGAGTCATTCATGAGCATTTTGTTTGGGTTTTTAGTGAGTGCCAGCACTCTACGTTTTGAGGTACTATGGTTTTATACCTGAGTAGAATAGTGTTTAAGTTCCAGTGCTCTTCCTGGCTACATCTTTGACAGTAACAGGCATCAAATAGTCATCCTCACAGAACAGTCTACAAATATTTCTTCCCTGAGACCAACAGTAAATGGTCAGAGTTCATCAACCTGTATCTACGATTGAAATCATTTTTTTCCCTAAGTATACAACCCTATAATTTTTCTTCTGCCATTACTCTTCCAGTATTTGATCCTCATCAGTGTATCATTTCAACATTCAAATTACCAGTCAGTCCATCTCACCTCAAAGCAGTTATTAAATGCCTGCTTCGTATGGCACCGCAGAAAGCAACCTAAACATAACAAAAGCTATGAGATGATGCTCCCACTTTGCAGAAGTTATGAGAGCGGGGTCTCATCTCACAGTTTTTCAGCCGACAAGAAACAAGTATATGGAAAATGAAAGAAAGAAATACATGACAATAAGGTAAGATATAAAATTGTTTAGAAAAAAATAACTGGCGTGTACTATAATAGAGTCCATATTAATGGCTATGATGAGGGCAAGAAGACAGACTTGAATTAAAAACAGCTTGATGGGGCTGGCCCGGTGGCGCACTGGATAGTGCGCCGCTTGGGAAGCGCGGCGGCCCTCCCGTCCGAGGGTTCGGATCCCACGTACAGACCGGCTCCTGCTCACTGGCTGAGCGAGGCGCGGGAGCAACGCTCCAGTGAGCGAGGCGCGGGAGCAACGCTGAGGCTTGCGATCCCGTCGCCGGTCCCC
>NW_007727060.1:371440-380082 GCF_000696425.1 Galeopterus variegatus
AAGACGAAAGACATAGACAAAATATTCTTTGGGGAGGTCGTAAAGCCAAAAAGTAGTAAGAAAAGTCTCAACCATTTAGGCAGTGCACATTATCATAATTATTCATCATCATGAATACATAAAATTATCCTCCAGGATGAGAATAAAGGTTATCTGAACCTCCTGAGTCTTGTCATAGTAGAACTAGGAGCTATTCTACAAAGTTCATAGACATTTCCCTTCACACAGACCTCAAAAAGCTAAAGATTGATTCCCACTATATGCTTCTATACCTAAATATTCCAAATTAAGATCTGTAAGGTTAACCTTAATTTTATTTTACTTCTCAGTTTCATTAGGTAATACACAGTTTTTCATAACTCTGTTGTCACTGTTCAAAGTAGTACATATTTATATTTATCCTAGGTTTACCTCTTTGAAAGATTTTTTTTTTTAATTTGCGACCACCTGAACCATATACACTTCAGAATTTTATAGCTTTCAAATTGTCTGAGTCTTTTTCTAGACACTTCTTTTTCTTAACACCCTTCAGTCTACCTTCATGTGAATTTCAGAGTCATTCATGAGCATTTTGTTTGGGTTTTTAGTGAGTGCCAGCACTCTACGTTTTGAGGTCCTATGGTTTTATACCTGAGTAGAATAGTGTTTAAGTTCCAGTGCTCTTCCTGGCTACATCTTTGACAGTAACAGGCATCAAATAGTCATCCTCACAGAACAGTCTACAAATATTTCTTCCCTGAGACCAACAGTAAATGGTCAGAGTTCATCAACCTGTATCTACGATTGAAATCATTTTTTTCCCTAAGTATACAACCCTATAATTTTTCTTCTGCCATTACTCTTCCAGTATTTGATCCTCATCAGTGTATCATTTCAACATTCAAATTACCAGTCAGTCCATCTCACCTCAAAGCAGTTATTAAATGCCTGCTTCGTATGGCACCGCAGAAAGCAACCTAAACATAACAAAAGCTATGAGGTGATGCTCCCACTTTGCAGAAGTTATGAGAGCGGGGTCTCATCTCACAGTTTTTCAGCCGACAAGATACAAGTATATGGAAAATTAAAGAAAGAAATACATGACAATAAGGTAAGATATAAAATTGTTTAGAAAAAAATAACTGGCATGTACTATAATAGAGTCCATATTAATGGCTATGATGAGGGCAAGAAGACAGACTTGAATTAAAAACAGCTTGAGTGGGCTGGCTGCTTAGCTCAGTTGGTTAGAGCACAGCCTTATAACACCGAGGTCAAAGATTCAGATCCCGATATCAGCCAGATACCAAAAAAAAAAAAAAATCTCTGTAATTATTTTACTATATATTCTTTCTTCCAGTTATTTATAAAAGCATGAAAGAAAATGATAGACTACTAATGCAGACATTAAAAAATCATATTGTTGGGGCCGGCCCTGTGGCTCACTCAGGAGAGTGTGACGCTGGTAGTGCCGAGGCTGTGGGTTCAGATCCTATATAGGGATGGCCGGTGCACTCACTGGCTGAGCGTGGTGCAGACCACACCATGCCGAGGGCTGTGATCTCCTTACTGGTTTAAAAATAAAAATAATCATATTGTTGAATTGTTGAATTCTGTGGTAAAGGTGAGAAAAATATTTATGACTCCGCTAAATGGAAAAGTATACAACCCTATAATTTTTCTTCTGCCATTACTCTTCCAGTATTTGATCCTCATCAGTGTATCATTTCAACATTCAAATTACCAGTCAGTCCATCTCACCTCAAAGCAGTTATTAAATGCCTGCTTCGTATGGCACCGCAGAAAGCAACCTAAACATAACAAAAGCTATGAGATGATGCTCCCACTTTGCAGAAGTTATGAGAGCGGGGTCTCATCTCACAGTTTTTCAGCCGACAAGAAACAAGTATATGGAAAATGAAAGAAAGAAATACATGACAATAAGGTAAGATATAAAATTGTTTAGAAAAAAATAACTGGCGTGTACTATAATAGAGTCCATATTAATGGCTATGATGAGGGCAAGAAGACAGACTTGAATTAAAAACAGCTTGAGTGGGCTGGCTGCTTAGCTCAGTTGGTTAGAGCACAGCCTTATAACACCGAGGTCAAAGATTCAGATCCCGATATCAGCCAGATACCAAAAAAAAAAAAAAATCTCTGTAATTATTTTACTATATATTCTTTCTTCCAGTTATTTATAAAAGCATGAAAGAAAATGATAGACTACTAATGCAGACATTAAAAAATCATATTGTTGGGGCCGGCCCTGTGGCTCACTCAGGAGAGTGTGACGCTGGTAGTGCCGAGGCTGTGGGTTCAGATCCTATATAGGGATGGCCGGTGCACTCACTGGCTGAGCGTGGTGCAGACCACACCATGCCGAGGGCTGTGATCTCCTTACTGGTTTAAAAATAAAAATAATCATATTGTTGAATTGTTGAATTCTGCGGTAAAGGTGAGAAAAATATTTATGACTCTGCTAAATGGAAAATGTTACAAGAGAGGGCCACAATGCCATTTTTGTCAAAGAGAAATATGTACACATATCATGTCAAAGAAAAATTAGTATCAGCATTGAATATAATAGTAATCATACTTAAGAAATGAGATTATAGGCCATTTTATAACAGGCTATATATTTTAACTATCGGCATCTTATTTTCATTGAAGAGTTCTTAAAAAAAAATAAAACTATCTGACCCTTATGAATTCTCCACATTAAAATTCTTGTCTATGGCTAGAGGGCACTGGGACTTCACCACTTCCCAGCCAATTCACTTGAATTTGAAGGTCAAAATCAAACATTATCTTTTAAAAGTCTGTGTCTGCTACATTGTTTTGCCCTGCCATTTTAAGTGAATTGTGCCTATGATTCCCTAGCTGTGTTTCTTCTGATATTGAATCCTCAATTCCTTTTTTGGGATGTCACCTAATTACTAATTTACACTTAATTTTTAATTCTCTTCTTTGACAAGCAAGTTTCTTCCCATATTATAAGCATTCATTTGGGAGAACTATCAAGATGCTTTTCTTTTATGCAACTCTTAATTCTACAACAATCTGTATTTCATCAATTCCATGACAAACATTCTTTTGATGTTTCAAAATCTCTGAAATTGGATTGCATTATACAATCAATGGAATCATAATTATTTGGCAGCTTTTTCTTTATTGATGCAAAAAATAATGGTGTGTCTGATAATCAATGATGTCTTATGCTTGATTAAATACAGTACGTAAACTGCTACTTCCTTCAGTCAGAATAATGAAGTAAGCAGGTGGACCCAACATATGTAAACAATGCAAAGAAAAGAAATTCCTGAATTAAAAAATATTTTTCACTTTTCACTGCAGCTTAATTTTGAATCAATATTTTCATTGGTCACGCCAAATTTGCGCTAAAGGTAATGAAAGCCAAAACACCGTGAATGCAAAAAAAAAAGAAAAATAGTTAAGTTTCCTAAAAATGACCTTGTCCAAAGTATTTTTGTTATTCATTAGTGCATTATTAAAAGCTGAATTAAAAGGTAACGTGACTTGTTAATCTAGTTAATACTTTACCTGAAATAGAAAGGAATGTATTGGCCCCTTTCATCTAACAGTCTAAATTATTCATTAGTAAAACATTTTTGTGAGAGCTTCTTCAGAACTAACCTTAAATGCTGCTTCTAAACCATTGCAGTTAAAGAAAGCTTCACAAAGAATTGTCCCAAGCCGTCTGTCAAAATCCAATGTTTTGGACTTAAATGCAACATAATCCCTTTCAAATTCCTATAAATTCAAAGTAAAATATTAGTTTATAGGAAATAATCTAACAGTGAAAATGGCAATCACATAAGTGTAACCTTAATTCCTGAATGAATTTATTTTTCATAGCAGGATTCCAGGGAAGATCAAGAAAGACCTGTATTTCCGACTGTGCAAGTGGCCAAATTATAGGGATGCTGAGTGTCTGGCATTGTCACCCCATGTTGTCACAATTCTTTTCACTGGCCCAGACCCCAGCCTCAGCACTTTAGTCCCTACATGCAAAATATGAGCATCAGTCTGTCCTCCTCCCAATCCATGTTGATTGTAAATGAAGAAGATGAGCTTTTCAGAAAAGAAAAAAGAGAAAGAACCCGCCTCATTATAACTTTAGTTCATCTATAAGTTTAAATAGGAAGGTTTTTTGTTTTATCTTGGAGCAGAAAACCTACATGGAAACACTATTTCTTCAGGTCAGAACTAAAATCCACAGTCTGTAAAAAAAACATCATTAGTGATACAAAGAAAACAGAAATACTCTTACATGTTCCCAGTTTCTTATTAATATGCAGTTAACAACCCCCAGTTTCCTCCTAATACATAACCACCCACTCCCATAATTAAAAAGCATGAAACAGTGAAAGCATAACTATCATCTTCACATCATTGCAGTTCACAGTCTTCAGCGAAGTCACAGGAATTGAGAGACACCTTGGCGCTTTACAATCAAGAGACCCCTGCAGTGCACACCACAGATTTAAGTTAATCATGGCCCTTGCTACCTCCATAAACTAAGCCTGTGCCTATTAACAGTACTGATAATAACAATAATAATATTAATTACTTAGTTATTTAGTTCTGTTCTAAATGCTTTATTAAAGAATAGAACACTGGTTTAGTTCTGTTCTAAATGCTTTCATTATTAACTCGATTCTCACAAAAACTAATGATGTAGGTAATATTTTTCCCATTTTATAAGTGATGAAACAAACTTGGAGAAGTTAAATAATTTGCACAAGATCACACCATTGGTAGATGACAGGGCTGGAACTTAAAGCCAGGCAGGCTGGCATCAGAGCCCTTACTCTCAACCATGATGCTGTGTTTCTTGAAGAAATGCACCTGCTTTGGTCTGAATTTGTGTGTCTCCCCAAAATTCATATATTGAAATTCTAACCCTCAAGGTGATGGTATTGGAAGTGGTGCCCTTGGGCGATGACTAGGTAATGAGGGCAGAGTTCTCATAAATGGGATTAGTGTCCTTATAAAAGAGGCCTGAGAGAGAACCCTCAGTCCTTCCACCATGTGAGAACATCGCCAGAAAGCCTCGTCTATAAACCAGAAAGCAGCCCTTGCCACACACCAAATCTGCCATCACCTTGATCTTGGACTTCCCAGCCTCCAGAACTGTGAAAAATAAATTTCTGTTGTTTATAAGCTATCCTGTTTATGTTTTTGTTGTTGTTGTTGTTATGGCAGCTTGAACAGACCACAACTGTACCTTATGCTGAATTTCACACACACTGAAAAACAGAGTGTAACAGCAAAGTTCTAGATCACTATGTGTCACACACAAACTTATATTTAACATCAAGGGGAAGTCTCCACTTTTCCTGAATTAGAGCCAACCAGTGTCTTCATTCAAGGATCACTAACTTTTAAAAGTAAACACAACTTCTTAACAAGTTTTAACAAGTCTACCTTTCCTCTTCTCGGTATGGTAACAGAGAACATACAACTTAGGATCCTTAAACATTATTTGAACACTTAGAGATAAATATCACAGGGAAGGAAAAAAATACTAATCCCCATCCACATCTCTCTCCTTCACTCCCCCACATCCTCACTCACTCATTTCTGAAACCAAATTTAGAACTGTCCATAGGACGTTCCCCTGTAAATATCACAGGGAAGGAAAAAAATACTAATCCCCATCCACATCTCTCTCCTTCACTCCCCACATCCTCACTCACTCATTTCTGAAACCAAATTTAGAACTGTCCATAGGACGTTCCCCTGAGGAAGTTCCACAGGGAATTCACACTTAATCTACAAATCTGGATTCATCCTTTCTATAAAGCTGCTCCTCTTTTCACATACTCTCACAGAAACTTGGGCAACCTCCCTGGCTCCTTTCTCACTGTCAAGTGCCATCGACCCTATCTCCTAACTGTCTCTTGAATACATCCAATATTCATCTCTCCAGGCATTAACTGAGTGCGGATCACCATTACTACCCATCTGGATTTGATAACCACTTTCTAGCTACTCTCTTTGCTGCTAGTCTTGTCTCTCTGACTCATACTCCAAACTGCAGCTTAAATAATCATTCTAAAACAGAAATTTTATGTCACTCTCTTATTCATAATCCTCCAGTCCATAATCTCAATTCAGAATCCTTAATTTCTTAGGATAAAGTCCAAAAGTATAATGTATAATGTATAAAGTATAGCATAATGTACAAGGCTCTTTGGGGTCCGGACCCTTTTTAACTGCTCTTAACTATTCTTCCACCTTTCCCAACTTCACACCTGCCTAATCACTTTCTCTCTCTCTTCCTGCCCCCTCCCCCACCTGCTTCATTTCTAACTATGTTACAGGTCTCGGTTTACTTTCCACTTCCTCTAGAAAGGAGGCCTTTGCAAATGCTCTCATAGCACTCTGTATTTTTCACTTCTGAGCACCGAGCACACTATGTAATAATTACCTACCTGTATTCTCCCCTGGATTTTAAGCTCCATGAATGTAATGGCCAGGTTTATTTTTTCCACAGTCATGGTACCAATATTTAATGGTCTTCCCAGCACATAGCTGCTTAGCAATAAATACTTATTAGAGGATAAATGATGTGTTAGTATTACTAAGGAATCATTATAAAAAACGTTTCCATATTNTTTAAAAGTAAACACAACTTCTTAACAAGTTTTAACAAGTCTACCTTTCCTCTTCTCGGTATGATAACAGAGAACATACAACTTAGGATCCTTAAACATTATTTGAACACTTAGAGATAAATATCACAGGGAAGGAAAAAAATACTAATCCCCATCCACATCTCTCTCCTTCACTCCCCCACATCCTCACTCACTCATTTCTGAAACCAAATTTAGAACTGTCCATAGGACGTTCCCCTTAGGAAGTTCCACAGGGAATTCACACTTAATCTACAAATCTGGATTCATCCTTTCTATAAAGCTGCTCCTCTTTTCACATACTCTCACAGAAACTTGGGCAACCTCCCTGGCTCCTTTCTCACTGTCAAGTGCCATCGACCCTATCTCCTAACTGTCTCTTGAATACATCCAATATTCATCTCTCCAGGCATTAACTGAGTGCGGATCACCATTACTACCCATCTGGATTTGATAACCACTTTCTAGCTACTCTCTTTGCTGCTAGTCTTGTCTCTCTGACTCATACTCCAAACTGCAGCTTAAATAATCATTCTAAAACAGAAATTTTATGTCACTCTCTTATTCATAATCCTCCAGTCCATAATCTCAATTCAGAATCCTTAATTTCTTAGGATAAAGTCCAAAAGTATAATGTATAATGTATAAAGTATAGCATAATGTACAAGGCTCTTTGGGGTCCGGACCCTTTTTAACTGCTCTTAACTATTCTTCCACCTTTCCCAACTTCACACCTGCCTAATCACTTTCTCTCTCTCTTCCTGCCCCCTCCCCCACCTGCTTCATTTCTAACTATGTTACAGGTCTCGGTTTACTTTCCACTTCCTCTAGAAAGGAGGCCTTTGCAAATGCTCTCATAGCACTCTGTATTTTTCACATCTGAGCACCGAGCACACTATGTAATAATTACCTACCTGTACTCTCCCCTGGATTTTAAGCTCCATGAATGTAATGGCCAGGTTTATTTTTTCCACAGTCATGGTACCAATATTTAATGGTCTTCCCAGCACATAGCTGCTTAGCAATAAATACTTATTAGAGAATAAATGATGTGTTAGTATTACTAAGGAATCATTATAAAAAACGTTTCCATATTCTGAAAACTACAAAATTGCCTTTATTAGCATCATGGGAAACTACCAAAGAGTTCTAATAAGAGAAAAGCCATGGTTTGACTTAACATGTAAAGGCACTCAAGTTGCTGTGTAGAGAACAGACTAAGGGAGCCAAGATGGGGCACTGGATTTTTGTTGTGATAATAAGATTGCTCTTATCACAGATGACTCCAAGGTTTTGTGCTAAGGAGCCCATTATATGTGCAATTTGGTGAGTTGGAGAAGATAGGCAGGGTAGATTCAGGAGGTGTAAAGTAGACATTCAATTTTGGACATGTTGCTTCTGAGATGTCTGTGAAATATCTAAGAGCTGTTGAGTAGATAGTTGAACGTATGCTATGTGTTTGGAACTTGGGAAAGTTTTTCACCGTTGAGTATGAAGTGCTTTTGGCTTTTGGTAGATGCTGTTTATCAAGTTGAGAAAGTTCTCTATTCCTGTTTTCCTGAGAGTTTTTACCATGAAAGGATGTTAAACTTTGTTAAATTCTTTTTCTGCATCGATTAACACAATCATGGGATTTTTCTTCTTTGGCTTGTGACTATGGGGATTACACCAATTTCAGATATTGAACCAGCCTTGCATCTCTAGAATGAACTCGGATATGGTGTACAACTCTTTGTATATACTGCTGAATTCAATTTGCTAATAATTTATTAGGGCTTTTTATACCTATATTCATGAGGGATAACGGTCTGTAGTTTCCCCCTTTTTTTTTTGCATTAACTTGTCTGGTTTTGGTATCAAGGTAATAAATACTGGGAAGTGTTCCCTCCTCTTCTATTTCTGGAAAAGACAGTGCAGAGTTAGCATTAATTCTTAAATGTTTGGTAGAATTCTCAAGTGAAATGATCTGGGTCAGGACATTTACTTTTCAGGAGTTTTTTT
>NW_007727060.1:380907-388568 GCF_000696425.1 Galeopterus variegatus
TTTTTTTATTATAAATTCAATTTCCTTAATACTTACAGTGTTATTCAAATGATCAATTTAACATTGGGTGAGTTGTTTCTGTTTTAAGAAATTCATTCATTTCACCTAAATTGTCAAATTTTTGTGTGTAGAGGTTCTTTTTGGGGTTTTGTGTTGTTTCTTGTTTTGGTATTCCCTAATTTTTTTTGATGTCTGCAGAGCATGTAGAGGTGGCCCATCCTTTTCCTGATATTAGCAATGTCTTCTTTTTTTCTTTGTAGTCTTGCTAGAGCTATGTCTTTTCAAAGAGCCAGCTCCCAGTTTCATTGATTTTTCTGTTTTTTTGTTTTCAATTTCATTGATTTCTGCTCTTTATTATTTCTTCCTTTCTGAATGCTTTGTGTCTATTTTGCTTTTTTTAATTCTAGGTTGTTAGGATGGGAACTTAGATTATTGATTTGAGACATTCCTCTTTTTCAATGTATATGTTTAATGCTATAAATTTCCCTTTCAGAACTGCATTAGCTGTTCTCACAAATTTTATGTTGTATTTTCACTTTCACTCAGTTACATATTTTTAAAGTTTCCCTTAAAATTTCCTCTGTGATTCATGGATAATTTTCTGTACATACATTTAGAACCACAGTGTTATAATTCTTTCTCCCACCATCAAATATAATTTAAAACCCTCAAAAGGAGGAAAATAATCTACTGTATTACACGTATTTTTGTCTACCATATTCTTCCTGGTGTCCCAGAGTTCTCTCTTTGATCATTTCCTTTCTGTACTTATTTTATTTCCTTTCTGTATTTATTTTAGCCATTTTTTAAGGTCTCTTAGTTTTTGTTTATCCAGAAATTTCTTGATTTCCCTTTTATTCCTGAAGGACGTTCTGGGTTAACAGTTCTTTTTCAGCACCTGAAAAATATTTTGCCATTTCATACTGGCCTCCATGGTTTCTAATCAGCAATCCACTGTCCCTCAAATTGTTTTTCCCCTATAGGTAAGTAGTCATTTCTCTCAGTGCTTTTAAGATTTCTTCTTTATTTTCAGTTTTCAGAAGTTTAATTATGACATCTTGGCATTAATTTCGCTGGGTCTATCCTTGGGTCTATCTTTCTTTTACTGATTTCTAATTTCTTCTTAAATCTGTAGGTTTATGTTTCTTTCCAAATTAAAATTTTGGCCATTATTCTTCAAGACTTCTTCAGTTCCACTTTCTTTCTCCTCGCTTTCTGAAACTCCGATGACAAGGTTAGAGCTTCTGTTACAGTCACACAAATTCCTGAGGCAATGTTCAGTTTACTTCAGTCTATTTTCTCTCTGGTGTTCAGATTGGGTGGTTTCTATTGTTCTGTCTTCCGGTTCACTGATTTTTCCCTCCGTCCTTCCATTCTGCTGTTGAGTTCCATCACTGTACTTTCTATTTTAATTATATTTTCCACTTCTAAAATTCCCATTTGGTTCATCTTTATATCTTCTGTTTCTTTGCTGAGAATTTCTACTTCTTTACTAAGGCTTTCTATTTTTTCATTTGTTTCAAACACGTATATAATTGCTTTTTAAAGCATTTTTAGCATGGCTGGTATAAAATCTTTGTTAGATAATTCCACCATTTCTGTTATCTTGGTTTGGGAAATCTATTGGTTGTCGTTTTTTTTATCCAGTGGAGATCTTCCTGGTTCTCAGTGTAACAAGTGATATTTGACTGAAATCTGGACATTTTCACATTGTTATGAGACTCTGGATCTTATTTAAATGTTCTGTTTTTGCTGGCTTTCTCTGATACTGCTCCAGCCTCTGCCTCAGGTGGAGATAGAAGTCCAGGTTCTCCATTTGGCATCTGTTAATGCCCAAGGGTGGAGGGCTCCTTGTTACAGCTGGTTCTGGTTCTCCGTATGGTCTCCACTGACACCACGGTGTGGGCAGCCTTGCTACCACTTGGCCACGGTGGTGGTCCTGACTCTCCACCAGGCTTTCTCTGACACCACCTCAATAGGATGAGGATGCTGTGGTGTGGGGAAGGAAATCCAGGATTCCAATATGGTCTCCATGGATACCACAGAGAGTGGGCTTATTCTTGTCCAGCAGGGACAAAAATCACAGCTCTCTACTTGGCCATCTTTGACACCACCCCAGCAGGGGTGGGGCTGGAGCACCTTTACACCAGTTGCGTGTAAGTCTAGGCTCCCCATTCAGCCCTTCCTGGCATTGTAGTTGTGAGGCACAGTTTCTTCTGTGGTGTTTGGCTGGAGTGACTATGCTCTATACATTTTCTGTGTTGCTAGGCTGCCCCCTTCTAGGTCCTTTGGCTAAATAGAGATCAGGCTTTTACTGGGACTTTTATTGGTCTGTGCTCACTGGCATTTCCAGGTGGCCAAAGTCTCCAGCTCCAAGTCTGGGTTATTTAAGGTAGAAGAAAACCCAGAGAACTCAAGTTGTGTCTTGAGTCCCAAAGTCCTTAGCCAGTCTGTCTTTTTACCTTTTGAAATCTTCTTTGTTTTATACATAATGGCCAGTGTTTTAGTTGTACTTAGTGAGAGGAATAGGGAAAAATATATCTCCGTCTTTCCAGAAGCAAAAGTTCCTAACTAAAATTTTAAACAATTTGATATCTACTACTCTAAATAACATTCAAAAATAGATAATAAACTAGAGTACATAAATTCAATTGAATAATACTCAATTGTTAAAAAAAAAAAAGAAACAGTTGTATTGTAATGATACAAAATGACTGCCAAAATGTATAGTGATAAAAGCAAGGTATAAATGATGTGTACAGGATGTGATTTGTGCAAAACGGAGAACAAAAGAATAAATATGTGCACATGTTAGTACATGAAAGAGCCCTTATAAAAAAGTGTTATACAAGAAATTTGCAATAGAGATGCCTTTGGGGAGGAAAAATGGAAAACTAAGGGAAAAGGCAGTGGGGTGAGAAGAAGGGGACTAAACTTTTGAAAATGTTACCTTTTGAAAAAAGTAAATATGTTTTTAAATAAAAAATTTTATCTTGCAAAATAAGTAGGCAAACATATGAAAATACTGTGGATGACTAACGAAGAAATCTATATAGTTTTAGAAAACACTATATATAGTAATAGCAAAAGAATTAATAGTTCAGTGGATGAGAACAGAATAATAGAACTAGTTCTAGGAATTAGAATACAACCTAGTACAGATGAACTACTTTCCTACTTTTAAATTGTTGTTTGAGATTCTGATATAATGGCAAGCTAGGTACCTGAGTCAACCTTCCTGCTGAAAACTAGGAGGAAAGAGGAAAATGGACACAGCAGCCTGGATCACCCCCTCTCAGCACACATGTCCTCAGATGAGTCACCCTGTTCCCCTAGATGAGCTTTATTCACTTCATTTCAATGAAGACGCAATGACACAAATCAACACTAGGAGAGCGGCAAAGTGAAAAGAACGCAGTGCTTAAGGGTTAGAGTTTGGATTCAAATCTCTGTTTCACCACCTGGGAATGGTGTGATTTCCTGTCATGTACTTAACCTGTCATTTGCCTGGGAGGCCACTCTCAGGGTTCTAGTGAGAGCTAAGCAGGAATGTGCAGGAAGGTCTGGCACGATGCCTGGTGCTCAGCACATGCTCAGTAAATCTTAACTGGCTCTGATTAACACAGACTAAGTGGAGCCAAGGGGTTACTCTCCAGAAAAATAGCTCTCATCCTTGCTCAGTTATCTGAGGAATTTTATTTAATCAAGTAACAGAACAGAATGTCAGCAAAGCAAATCTACAGAGTCTAAGATCAGCGGACTAGCTGTTAAATGCGAACCATGAGGAAAGCAAGTCTAGATCTCAGTCACTTAGGAAGAAATCAAAGAACATACCCAAAGTAACCTTTCCACTCAATAGTAATAGTTGAAAAACCCAAAACAGTTTTATGGATGCAGCTAGAAAATTCCCACATTCTATAAAAGGACCAGAGTAGCAGACCTTTGGCGCCACAAATAATGGCTCAAAGCCTGATTAACAGGCTTGAGATGGACAAAAAGAGAGAAAGAGAAACAACAGCATTTCAAAAATCAAACCACCAGTGGTCATGTCTCTAATTTCCTGGAACATATTCAAAATATTTCTATACTAAAGTGCAGGACGACAGGTCACGACACACTCACACATTATGTGAACACTAATGTACAGTCAATGAGGACCGGGGGACACACAGGGGCTCATGCAGTAGGAGGGGAAAGGCATGGGGTGGGCATGTATTCCTGTGTGTTACACATGTATGTAAGTAGTTTGCTAAAATAACATTTCATAAAGGTTATCAACCGATTTCATCATAAAATCAAAGTACAATAAACTCAGCTAAAAGCATCAAAATGAACAGCTTATTAAGCAAAAATATATAATTGTAGTATCTTGAGGCAACAATAATAACCAAGACATTTTCAAAAAAAGGAAAGGTCTTCTTCAACATGAGTATATCAGTTAAGTCAACTTTTGGTAAATCCATGTTTTAATTTTAAGAAATAACCAAAGTCAAGGAGCTTCCAGATTCTATTTTAAGGCAAGAGAACCAGATGGGAGGGTGAAGGGGAACTGCAAGGAAGGTGACTTATGTCTCCAATCCAGACCCGGAGTTCAGAGGTAAGTCTTGCCCACCTCCAAAATACAAATTCCAAACAGACATAGGAGATTACTTCAAAAAGTTCATGGAATGATTCATTATCTTTTAATTTTCTTTTTCCACAGACTTTTCAAAGTATACTCATACATGTTAAGCACAAATGAATTTTCTATTCCTACACATTTGTGACTGTTCAGGCTGTTGGTGGACACAGGAGTAAAATCAGGTCCTCTGGCATTGCCAAAGCAGTGACATCAGTTAAACCTGGCCAACTTCTCTAAACCCGGCACTCTGAAAACCTGCCAGGTTTTGTAATTGTGAGGAAATCAAGACCATCCTGCTATTCAAATGTCCCCAAGGGTCTTGTGCAAGCTCAGTCTCACACTCCTCCACTAGTTAGTCAGGTGGGCTAAGCCACTGGCTCCCCTAAGAGTCCCATTCTGTACGCATTTACTGAATATCTTCCAAGCGCCAGACTTCTTACAAGAGTCTGGGAATGAGCTCAGATTGTTCATCAACATGGTCCTATGTTTCTCCTACTTTTCCACAAATTACAGGGCACCAGCCTGACACGGAGTCACGCACCACGGCAGTGTCCTCTCACCATTAACTCCACTTGTCAAACCTGACTACCATTTGCTAATTAAATCCTTATAAAGCAAACATATCTCACTTGCACATTTCAAAGAATCAATTATTTGGCCCAGTGTAAACACAAAAGTGAAAAAATTCACATTCCGTGTAAAATAATGAGGACAAGAGCTAACTCTTCATGTTTTTGTCCCTGGGCTTACTGTTCTTGGCAAACCACTAAAATGAAGCTATTTTTATCCTACAGCTACAGGAATGCTCACAGGTAACTCCCTTGCTAACTAACATGCTGGAAGTGACAGAGAAGTGGCTTAAATCTGAAAGCCTCCCTCTATTTCCTGAGATTGAAAACATGAAACTATAAACAGCTCTAAAGAATAACAGAAATTATGAGACACAACATATATATTAATAGTAGATATAATCAATGGGGTGAAACTAAGCATTCAAACAGACCAAAAGATTATCCAGTAATTCAGGAAAAGGCTAAAACACTTGAGTTACGGGGATATCAGATAATCCGATCAAAATGAGTTACTGTGGAAAGCTCCTTTTCAATAAACACAAACAAGAAACAAGTCCAGACTGAGGTTCACAGTTACATTAGAAACAGATCTGAACTGAAAATGCAAATGCCTATGTTCTGCTCCCTGATCCATGACTAAGTAGGTAGGAGACTTCAGCAAGTCGTTTAATCTTTTGGTCCTTACAGTGATTGGACCAGATGGTACCTGTTATCACTGTGACCTTTCTTCCTCTCCAGCTTTAAAATCACATGATCCTATGAAATGAAAATGCAAAGGTACGGTATTACCATGTCATTGCAGTCAGATGGGTCATAAGTGCTCTGCTTAAAAACTTTACAGAGTTCCATAAATTCTTCATTCATCTCATGGATTTGTTCATTTAAAATTGATCCCTTGGTACCGCCAAATTCCAGTCTTTCCAGCTTTTCAAATTCCAACATGGTGACAAATATATCCTTTGTAAAAACATAAAGACCGTTCAGTACATACAGTAAAAAACCTTTCCACCATCTTGAGCAGGAAAAGAATATTTTAAAGATTCAAATAAAGAATATTTTCAAACATTCAAAATCAGTGATTCCATGAACACTTACATGACAGAAAGTAAATATTAATGATTTCACTGAGTAAAAGAACTGCTAATTTTAGAAGTCACACTCCCATTTTCATATTTACTGAAAATCATCTCACAGTACAGGAAACCCCTAATATACCATAGCTAGACATATGACTCCCCTAATTTCACATCCTCCTAATCACAAGTCAGATCCCCAGATAATATCCACGACTCATTTTCAGCCTATACTTAGCAGTGAATCACCTTCTTTGTAGAAAAGAAACTGAAGAGACTGTTAGGAGAGTGGTTCACATGTCGCCCTTTGTCAGGCATTTAGCATTCAGAAACTTTGAGAGGCATTCAGCCTAAGTAATAATGAGAATTTTCAAAACATAAAGCTCCAACTTTTAATGAAATTTTAAAAACCTTACATCAATGAAAAAGCCCAAAATTGTTAAAAAGAGTTTTACAAAGAAAATAAGGCAGTGTCATCAATTCAAACTTTTTACAAAACACCTTAGCCAGTAGGCTCCATACAAGCATGTGTGCGTGTATTCATTTGATTTTTGGTTCTTAGGTATTTAAAACATATCTATACTGAGCACATATTTCCATGTTCTTTTCATTTATTTTTATCAATGATTTTAATATTTTATAGTATACTATATATTCAAATACTAAAAGATAATAAGATATTTAAAATTATCAGATGGATTTTTAGGTATGAAATTTCAATTTCAAAGATTAAATTCAAAGGGTAAAAGGGAATTTGTTTATAGGAGATTAGTGTTTTAATATTTTATAGTATACTATATATTCAAATACTAAAAGATAATAAGATATTTAAAATTATCAGATGGATTTTTAGGTATAAAATTTCAATTTCAAAGATTAAATTCAAAGGGTAAAAGGGAATTTGTTTATAGGAGATTAGTTTACAGCTTCCTGACATACAACTCTCTTCCAAGAACTTAATAAATTGTAGGTCAAGGGTCACTGATACATAGAGATTTACTTATATTCGGTGTGATAACAGAATCAAAAGTGAATGAAAGAAGCCATATTAAAGCTTTTAAAACTATCCTTATATCCTTTTAGCACTGGTGTAATGAGCTCCTCATGAGAATCACTAAGAAAGGAGACTTCCCACCCACCACAAGCTGTTCTATGAATCGTGAAGAGCTACAAACTTTTTGAACCCACCCATAATATAAATAAAGTTAATAAATGCATACCTCTATTTTCATTAAATGATCAAGAAACTTGTCAAATCTGCAGAACACCAGATGAGACTGGAAATCCCACAGTCTCAGCTCCTTACTTCCTGTGAAATAGCTTGCCAATCTTTTTCTGTAGTTGAAAAAAGAATTTTTGAAAGTCTTGAAGATGTTAATGGCCACCTGCACCTTT
>NW_007727060.1:388667-394398 GCF_000696425.1 Galeopterus variegatus
TCTGTAGTTGAAAAAAGAATTTTTGAAAGTCTTGAAGATGTTAATGGCCACCTGCACCTTTTCCAGTGAGTCCTCAACTTCTCCCTTCAAAAGGTCCTCAGGTGAAAGGTAAGTTATTGCCTACGATTTAATGAAAGGAAATGATGATCAAAACTATGTTCAAAAGTTTTTTTTACTATAACCATCTGTTTCAATGAATCCTTTCTGAATGGCCATGTCTAGAATTAGGCCAGCAATGCTGTGAGACAGAAAACACAAATTGCAGAAATTCAGACACTTGGGCTCCAATAACATACTTATGCAAATTAAAATAATTTGTAGGAGACCCTATTATTTCTGGATTTACACATTCTAGCAGTGACTAAATTTTTGCTAAGCTTCATATATGACAACTGTATAATCTGCACTTGCACGAGCATTCCTGCCAGCAAATATTCTGGATGATAATTTTTTCATATAAAGAAATACACAAGACAGCAGAGGAAATCTATCAGAACATGGATTTTAAAAATATGGTCATTTTACTTGGTAGTACAGGGTCACTTGCAAAGATGAGTATAAGCAGATGAGGTGGGTATACCACTAGAAATTCTTTCAGGTAAGCAAACTTCTCTTCTGGGAGCTTACGCAGCATAACATGACACACAATCTAGCTGAGATATGCCACATGAACTAGTTCTGAATAGAAGAAAAGGAGAGAAGGAAAAAAGAAAAAGGCGAGAGTAGCAGATCCACACAGCACAGGCCAAACTCCCATGAGACCGTCATCTATGTCCCACCCAATTCTTCTCTTTTCGTATTTGTTATGAACATTCAGGATTCTCTTCTTCAAGGACCTCAAGAACCTATAAATTCCAAAGGTTCTTTTGTATACTATTTCCTCCTGATACATTTTAACCTCATTTAAATTGCATGCCTTTAATTTTGTGGTTGCTTAGAAAGCTGTTTAAGATCTCGATGGAGAATGTAATGAAAGCCATTGAGTTCAACATAGCAGAAGGAAGGACGTTTTTCTACATGCAGACGTAAGACCCCCCAACTCCCATTAATGGCAATAGTTTTATATGCAATATATACTCTGTGTCATAAATTTGTAAAGTAAGAAGAAAACCATTTGTTTAGTGTTTAAAAACCCTACTGACTAGGGCCAAGCCCGGGGNACAGAGATGGTGACTTGTTCTTTGGGTTGCAACAGCCCTCTCTTTTCTAATTACCTGCATTTAAAGTAACGTCCCTTGGACAGGCCATCCTTACATTCCTGAGCTTCTCAGCTGGTCCTCATGTAGATAAGACAATGACAGCCGATCAACTTTCTGCTCATACAGCCCGCTGCTGTGAGACCTCCTAAGACGAGGTTACAGTACTTGATATCCTGGATTAGAAAACTCAGCCTATATCCTTGCACCATGCAGCAGAGTATGTAAGGGAAAAAGCATCACAGGAGTCAGAGGACCTGGCTGTGACCCAGCTAGGGGCCACTAACTTCTTTTATGACATTAGCAAATTTGTGTCAGAGGATCTGTTTCCTTGTCCTCAAGATCCCTTTTCATTGAGAAGCTCTGAATTCTTTTGTGCTTCCCGCAGTATTTCTCTAGAGCACACCCCGCCACACCAGCTTTCTCTGGATCTCATGCTTAATGGTATCAGCACAAACACACCAAAAGCCACTGGATTTAGGATGACCTGGTCCCACTTCAGAGGTCTTATGTACTAAAATACTACTAACCAATTTACCTTTCTATGGACAATAAATTATCGATAAACCAAGTTGTCAATGATATTGTTAGTTTAACGCCTGTCTCCCAGCTGCTGCTTCTCTTTTTCATGTGCTTTTTTTGATTCCTACTTTTGTGCTCAATCCTGCCATCTCTTCTCCAAGTTTCACTGCTCAGACTTAAACTCTTCCTCACCTAGGATCCTACAATCAACTTTCTGCTCATACAGCCCGCTGCTGTGAGACCTCCTAAGACGAGGTTACAGTACTTGATATCCTGGATTAGAAAACTCAGCCTATATCCTTGCACCATGCAGCAGAGTATGTAAGGGAAAAAGCATCACAGGAGTCAGAGGACCTGGCTGTGACCCAGCTAGGGGCCACTAACTTCTTTTATGACATTAGCAAATTTGTGTCAGAGGATCTGTTTCCTTGTCCTCAAGATCCCTTTTCATTGAGAAGCTCTGAATTCTTTTGTGCTTCCCGCAGTATTTCTCTAGAGCACACCCCGCCACACCAGCTTTCTCTGGATCTCATGCTTAATGGTATCAGCACAAACACACCAAAAGCCACTGGATTTAGGATGACATGGTCCCACTTCAGAGGTCTTATGTACTAAAATACTACTAACCAATTTACCTTTCTATGGACAATAAATTATCGATAAACCAAGTTGTCAATGATATTGTTAGTTTAACGCCTGTCTCCCAGCTGCTGCTTCTCTTTTTCATGTGCTTTTTTTGATTCCTACTTTTGTGCTCAATCCTGCCATCTCTTCTCCAAGTTTCACTGCTCAGACTTAAACTCTTCCTCACCTAGGATCCTACAGATGACAATATCCACAATAGAGACACCAAGGCATGGAATAGATAAGGGGGTGAGCTTAGAGTGGTAATGACACACAATGACCAGGGAGCATAGTCGGGGTGCCAGACAAGAGGCAGGGCACTAAGAAATGAGCCCATTAGCAAAGCTTGTGTGCACGATAATGTGACATGACCAAATGATGCCTTTCATGCATGTGGCCCAAATGATGATGTTAATGGTTACTGTTAGAAAACAGTGGAAGAGAAACATATTTGCTTCTAGAGTAACAGAGGGTTTCTGACTGTGACTGTGATGCCAGTCACAGCATCAGGCAGATAATAAAAATGCGTAAAGCATATCAGGAGCAACAGCCAACTGTGAAGGCCATGGTCACCTGGACAAATCAGGTCCATCTCAAGGGGCACCTGAAGCTCTATCAGCTGACTGTGCCAACGGGGATGGTACAGCCAGCATGGCAAGGTCTCTGACTTTGCAAAGGAGGCTGCAATGCTAGGATTTAAATGAAACCTACCTAAATATTAGCAACAATTTTTAAAATTCATAAATTTTACAAAAGAATTATAATTATACAAAAGAAATCACTGCATTGATTTATGGGCTAAATGCAGCTAATAGAATGCTTATGGCCTCTAATATATAACATAAAAAGTGTAGAAAGTATTCAAATTTGAGATCAATAAATTCATGGAAGCAAAGTACATGAAGGTGCTAAATGCAGCTAATAGAATGCTTATGGCCTCTAATATATAACATAAAAAGTGTAGAAAGTGTTCAAATTTGAGATCAATAAATTCATGGAAGCAAAGTACATGAAGGTTACATGAGGAAATACAATTATAAAAAACACATAAAATGTATAATTGCACATATTAGGCAAGGTACAAATTAAGACACAACATGATACTATTGTATATCCAATAAATAACCCCCAATTTTAAAAAAATAGTAATGCTCAAAGCTAGCAGGTTATGGCAAACCTTTTTACACATTGATAATAACAATACAATTGATATACCCTTCTATGAAATAATTCATAAATATTAAATATTGCTCAAGAGCCATTAAAAGATTGCAGCGTTTGATCAACATTAGGAATTTATATTAAGCCAATTATCCCAGTTAAGGAAAAGGATTTCCATATAAAGTTTTTTTCTGCATGTTGTTTATAATAGAGGAGTCTGGAAGAAACCAAAATACCCAGCAAAACAAAATAATCTTTCAAGAAGCTAGTATAAAAAACTGTGTGATAAAATGTACAAATATGTGTAAGTCTGGCAGGAAGAGAAAATAAAAATTCTGAATTTTAGGGTGATAGAAAGGCAGGACTATTTCCATTGTTGCAGATGCTACACAATGAGAATGTTTTTTACAATTATCATTAGCATATTATGTAGTATGATGTAATTATAAATAAAAACTGTTATTTTAAAATATGGAGCACAGTAAGAATTCTATCACTTACTAGCTGGGTGACCTTGGGAAAATTGTTTGTCTTCACTGGGTTTCAGTTTTTTAATTATAAAATGGAGCTACTAACAGTACCTATGTCATAGCATTGCCATGAAGATTTAATTTTTGAATATTTGTAAAGGGCTTGGAAAATTTCCTGGCAAAATAAGAAGCACTATACAGTGTTTGTTAAATAAAGATACAAAATAAAATTAAACAGCAAACCACAGGAAGAGGGTGATATGTGTTGAATTGTGTCCCCCAAATTTTCACACATTAGAAACCTAATCCCCACAGTGACAGTATTAAGAAGGTGGGAAATCCTATTACGGTAATTGAAAGGTGTAGCCTTGAAGAGGTGAGGACCACACTCTAGTAAATGGATTAATCCCTTGATGGTTTAATGGTGGTCACGGGCATGGTCCTGATGGCTTTAAAAGGAGAGTGCATAAGAAGCTCTCTGTGCTCCTCCTATTCCTGCCGTGTGACCTTTCGCATTGCTGTGAAGAGTCACCACCCATCAAAAAGGCCCTCATCAGATGTGTTCCCTGTACTTTGGATTTCCCAGCCTCTAAAACTGTAAGCAATAAAAATTTCTTTACAAATTACCCAATTTCATGTATTCTGTTATAAGCAACAGAAAAGGACTAATACAGGAGTAAGTTTAGCTCTCAGGGAACCCAGGTATGAAAGTTAGCTCACACTGACTTTTGATTCCTAACATGTTGGGACAGATCTACTATAAAGTCCAGTATCTGCCACTTGGAGAATAAGGAAATCAGGTCAATGGAACCTTTGGACAGAAGCCAGAACTAAGGAACAAAAGCAGCTATATTATTTCCTTGGGAGCTTGGCAGACTCTGGCTGGCTATGGGCACCGGCTAGGGATAATAGGTTTATAGGCTTAAAGGGAACCAGGACTTCTTATGAGCTACCTTGAATCCACTCATACCCATGAATGGCCACCACTGGGGTTTATACATTAACAGGGCTTTGCAGTGAAACAGTGTTGATTATTCTCAAAATGAGAAGAAGGTCCCTAAAAAGGGCTTGGGAGAGTGGTGGTTATAGTTGTTGGCCCTGCAACAGGGATCATGGTATTTAACACGGAGATCCAAGCCAGCATGACCCAGGGCACTTGCTTAACAGAGCAAAACTGAATTTGCACAACAGAGAAACAGAAACAGAATAAAACCAGAGAAGATGATGACAATATATAGAAAGGAATTGGCCTGTTGTCATCTCTCATCAACAGCTGCAACTAGCTTGTAAGTCAATAGTTTGGGCGAGAGAACAAAAAGGAACTTCTACTGAGCCTGTATTAAATACCAGGCACTACGCTGGGCATTTCATTTGGGTATGTCTTTTGATCCTCACAATAGCCACAGACTAGGCATTATACCCACTGACAGATGTGAATACTGAGGCTCAGAGAACTGATTTAACTTCCTTTAAATGGTTCAATTAGATTTCAATACAGGTTCGTCTGAGTCCAAAACCCTTCCTACATAAAAATTCTGAATTTTAGGGTGATAGAAAGGCAGGACTATTTCCATTGTTGCAGATGCTACACAATGAGAATGTTTTTTACAATTATCATTAGCATATTATGTAGTATGATGTAATTATAAATAAAAACTGTTATTTTAAAATATGGAGCACAGTAAGAATTCTATCACTTACTAGCTGGGTGACCTTGGGAAAATTGTTTGTCTTCACTGGGTTTCAGTTTTTTAATTA
>NW_007727060.1:395398-413696 GCF_000696425.1 Galeopterus variegatus
AGAGAGAGAGAGAGAGAGAGAGAGAGAGAGAGAGAGAGAGAGAGAGAGAGAGAAAAACAACTCAATCTCACACTCCAGAAACCCTAAAGCACAAGTCTGCGGATTTGTTCACTAGTCTGGCTTTCCTCCTAACTTCTCAGGGAAAGTGAGCAAATGACATCATCTCTCATGTCTGTCAATTCATCTGGGAAATACATGAACTGTGTTCCTCCAAATTCCTATGTTGAAAACGTCTCAGTGTAGCTGTATCTCGATATAGCGTCTTTAGGAGGTAATTAAGATTAAATGAGGTTGTAAGGGTGGGGCCCGAAGCAGATAGGACTATGGCCTTATCAGAGGAGGAGGACGGCCAAGTGAGTACACGGTGACAGATGGCTGGTCACCTGCGAGCCAGAAGAAGGCTCCCTGGCTTACACTTCCAGCCTTCAGGAAGGTGAGAAAATAAATTTCTGTTGTTTAAGTCATACAGTCTATAATTTTGTTATGGCAGCCTGAGCAGAGTAAGACACCACCCCAACCAAGAACCACTGGCTTACGTGCCACCCAAGTGTTAGGTAATATGCTCTGATAGTGTGGACACGAGAAGAAGAAAGTTCCCACGGAAAGGATGAGGAAAGAGACAGGGGTGATCTGATTTTTTTTTTTTAACATGTTGCAAGTTAAGTAAGAAAGAGAAAAACAACTATAAAAGAGGTTTTCAAAGATCAACAATGAATCAGAATTTTTTCAATACAATTCCACTACTATTTTTTGAGGGTCATTTTTTTTGGGGGGGGGTAGATTCTCTTAATTTGCTTCCCTTTGCAAACGTCTTCCATCAGTCAGTGGAAACCACAGGAAAGTGTATGAAGAAGTTGGCATGCCTGTCTGCCTTTTATTGGAAGCTGCCTTAAGTCTCTTTGAAGAAAGGTAGGGTATTAAACAAAACCCGGCAACAACTTGTCCTTTGAGTGTATCTGACTTACTTCTAGAACTCCCTTGCCATTTAGGATAAAAAGCCACTTGGCCTTTGTTACCATAAAAGTACTTTCTTAAAAAAAAAAAAAAGAGGAAAATGGAGCTCTTCCTGTATACTGAATTTATTCTTCACTAGTCTAATAAACCCTACCTCACAGCAATGATTTTTATCGTTCCCATTTTTTAATGCTTCATACCTGGTCAATGAAGAGATTACAAAACTCTTGCATCAAAACTATAACCCGAGCAGGGGTATTGTAAAACTTGGAGTGACTCCAGATCAGACAGATGGTATGAAATAAGGGTGCAATTAACATGCGGGTCTGTGGGAATTCCGTCTCCTGGAGACACTGAATGTGTCTCCTCAGCGGTTTCAGGTAAAGTTCCACATCTTGGGCTTCAAGGAGAGCTGAGAGGAAAGAGAACCATCGTTAACATCATGCAGTCTCTTGTTTCTAAATTTACTTCACAAGTTCAAGAAAGTCATGTAAAACAACATGGCTATCCTTAAATGTTGCCCTATTTCCTTTTATATTTGTTATCTTACAGTCTACATGTGAGCATCTTGGGAGACTACATGCACTTGCCGCTCAGCCATTCAGCAGAGCACTTAGATGGTCGCAACTAAATTAATTGAAGGCTGGGGGAAAATACCCTTGGAGTCTAAAGAAATCTACTCAGCCCCACAGACAAACTGTACGAAGAAAACATTTCTGTGAGCTGTTGTCACTTTATGGCTTGGATTATGAAATTCATCACTAGAATGTAAACTCCTCCTAGGTTCTTGGTACGAACGCAACTGAATCATTCATTGTCTCATTCCACTTTCCTATGAGGCTATGTAATGATTGGAAGGAGTCTATTATATTAGTAGTAAAGATGACTATTAAAATTAAGTATGATGATGAAAATATTTTGGAACTAGACAGAGGTGATGGTGTGTAACATCATGAATGTGCTAAATTCCACTGAAGTACACACTTCGAAATGGTTAATCTTATGCAAATTTTACCTCAATAAAAAAAAATTAAGCATGGTAAGAAATACTTTTAAAAATTCTATAGAAAAAAATTAAATATTTAACTATTATAAATGACTGCTTAATTGAATCCAAATTTCCTCTTTATTAAAATTCATCTTTTTAATGTACCCCACATGGATCTCCATCAGACTCCATTTTGCTTCTAAGGCTACAAATACTCTTCGTTAACTGAGAACGGGTTTTATTTATGAAGGTAGGGAGTGAAGTAAAGTGAATTCTTATTTTCTGGTGGTGTTATCGCAAAAGACTGGTGTCAAAAAAGCCACAAACAACCCTCTGAACTTTGTCACCAGGAGTCAGGAATGCACCTACCGGTACTATTCTACTTGACATGCAAACAATCAATCTACCCACCTAACAATAAAGCCCTGAGAAGGCTTAGGAATTATTTTCTCCTCCAGATGCACTCATATCCTGAAATTAGCATATTTTTATCAATGTTAATTTCAAAATTAAATAATTGCACCTAAAAGGTAAGTAAGTGTCCTTAAAATATGATAAGCATTTCTGGTGACTTCATAGAGCCTCAAGTACATCTTTGAGAGAAGCCTTCTCCCTCTGACCATGGGTTTTAGCCACTTGCTTTACTGAAAAGTGTTTTTTCTGAATCTCCATGTCTCATGTTTGTAAGGCTCTGAGGACCCCTGGGACTCATTCCTATAGAAGCTTTACCCACAGAAAATGTTCATCTTATACAAACACAGAAAAAACGCCAACAGCCTCTATTTATTGAGGGCATATCTACTCTGTGCCCAGTACCTCACATAGTGTATACGATATCTCTAATCCAGTGGTTCTCAAGCAGGGGAGATTTTACCCTCAGGAAACACTTGGCACTGTGTGGAGACATTTTTGATTGTCACAACTGAAATGGGAGCAGTGCGTAGAGAATAGGGGTGATGCTAAACATCCTACAATGCACAAGATGGTCACTCACAACAAAGAATTATCTGGTCCAAAATGGTGATAATGACAAGATTGAGAAGTACTTCTCTAAATCCACATAACAACTCTGCAAGGAAGGTATTAACATGTCAATTTGGCCAGTGAAAAACCAGGGACTTGGCAAGTTTAAGATGCTAGGTGAGTGGAACTGGGACAGGACTTGGTATCTGACAGACCTCTTAGAGCAAATATTCCCCCTTATCTTAAGTCCTCTTTTCAAACAGAATTCATAGAGAATACCCTAAAGTTATACCAAAAAAAATTCAAAGTGAATTTTAAGTATTTCTTAACCTTCCAAATGTCATAGAAAAAAAAAAAAGACATCTTTAATGTTAGAAACTAGTAAAAAAAAAATTCAAAGTGAATTTTAAGTATTTCTTAACCTTCCAAATGTCATAGAAAAAAAAAAAAAAAGACATCTTTAATGTTAGAAACTAGTAAAAAAAAAAAAGACTATTTGTCCATATTATCTTTAATTTTATCATTTAAAACTTCAGTATCATGCATACCCATATTTGCTTAAACATGCACAAAAAAGCATGAACAGAAATCAAGAAAGTGGGAGAGTTGATATCATTGGGTGGGACTGAAACTAGAAAGGATGGGGAAGAGACTTCTAACTGGATACCTCTTTGTAACTTGGGGTTTTTAACAATATACATGTATTACCTATTCAAAACTCAACGATCACCCCTCCACTCCCTATGTTTAATCTTCACTAAAACTTCCATAATGACTTTGAGTGCTTGTAAGCTAAATAAGTGGTGATATTAAGCACATTCAGAGATTTGAACTGGTGAATAACTAACCATAGCCCAATCTCTGATTAGAAAACTTCTATCCAGGGTATTTTCGTTTACCCTCTACTAAATATCCAAGGCCTTCCCCCTCCAAACACATACTATTAAAACTTCAATCTGGAGCTACTTCAGTAGGTACCTACTATATACCTGATAAATTAAAAATAGGTTAGTGTAGCTGGAGAATAAAGCACAAAAGGTGAGATGAATTTATCAGAAGAGCCAAGTGCAATCATTTCACGAACACGCTCACAGGGAAGGGTGTCTACCCTCAAGGCCGAGCAGTTTGTGGCACTGATGCCAGGCCGAGGAACAAGCGTCTTACCATTTTCCACAGCCATGAAAATGCCCTTCAAAGTGGGAAAATAGCTGCTTTGTTTAGTTTTCAGGATCTGAACCATTTTGAGGACAATAGGAGCCTGAAGCTAGATTAAAGGGAAAATAATACAAATAAATATAAGTTAGATTAACTACTAAATAAGCGCATTCTGTAAGAAAATTTTAAATTATATTCCACTCATGATATGCACAGTATTTAAACACTATGATGTATCTGGTTTTGAGTTCAAAATAACTTTAAAAATATATTTATTTCCTTAAGTGTTTTATTATGCATGTAGAGGGTTTTTTTTTTTTTGATTTTTCAAAAAGTCAATTTACATGTTATTATATTTGTAAACTTTCTCTCTTTCCATATAAAATTTCTTGATCTGTTTCAGAAAATCTCCAAGAGACATGTGAATGAATGTCTTAGTTTTTAGAACATTAAAGTAAGTAAATTATATGGCAAGTACCCAGCAAAGGAACCAAAGTTAATTCTTCCAAAGCTGTGTCTCTCCACTAAGCAAGACCCTACTCCTTCCCAAGTCAGCTAAACCGACCAGATTAATTAAATCTTATGATGTTCAATGTTTTGCTGGGGAACGACTCTTCTTCCAGGGCAGCAAAATGTTTCCAATGATCTCAAATGCTATCAAAATGCTCTCATAAAGGCAAAATTACTTTTAATCAACATTAATTCTAAAAGTGCATACCATCCATACAGTACTCTGGAGTAAGAAAAGAGAAAAGACTATTAAGCCACACAAAGACAGTGTATTCAATCTTTAAATTATTGGAAATCACTGATTGGGAAACCTAAATCTATAATTAACTTTGCCAATTCAATTTACAAACAATTTTTAGGGCTATCTACTTACTTGATCATAAGTGCATGATAGATTCTCTCTCCTCATTGTCCAGAAATCTAGCTCAGCCTGAGGATTCAAGTGAAGACCATTCAGCAAAGTCTGCACGGAATCTTTTTCTACAATTTCTTGGATTTGATGTGACCATTTAATAACCACAGATTCAATTGCATGGAGTATCGTCCTTTCATTTGTCTGCAGGCTACAAATAATGAAGTGAATTAACTTATAAAAATAGGACCTTGAATTTTAATAGTTATTTTATGCATCCATAAACTAGTTTTTTAAATGTAAATTCTTCAAAATCCGTTATTTTTATGGTCTTAATTTGCATTGTGGCATTGTTATTCTATCACTGACATGTCTCTAACCTTAAAAAACATTGTTAAAGCATGATCATATCTTCAAAAACCATTTTACTAAAGGAATATTGTTGTTACCTGCAATAGTAGGAATTGGTAGAAGAGTTCTTCTAGACATTTTGCCCTTAAAAATATGCATTTTATTTTTCATGACTTCTATGTGACGTTCCATATCTTGTGAAGTAAAAGAAGACCAGGATTTGTGGTTGTTCTTATTAGAGAGAATTGGCACTAAAATCTGGAGAAAGAGGAACATTTGAAAAAGTGGTTAAATTAATCTACAGATAATATGTTCCTTCAAAGATTTTCTTGTCATACAAAATCAACAACAAAACCTCTCAATTGTATAAATATTCTCCTGTGATACCAAATCTTCAAAGAGAGGACAGTCAGTGATCCATTTAGACCTAATCGATTAGATAGAAATTCTTTCAAAGTGGAAATATTACACTGTTCATTCCTTTACACATTTATCTAACATTTGTGGAGGCTCCTAGTAACTCAAACACAACATGAACTAAGCAAAATCACGTCAAGTAAGTAAACTGCTTTCTTAATGCAAACTGAGCACACTGGCTATATTAAAGAAAAAAGTATATTAATGAAAAAGTCTTTTCGAATTACATGGAGGCTAGGAGTAAGTTAATCTTCTCAAGCCTTGGGTGGCATTCCCAGTGGATAAAAGTTTGGATAGTCAGAAAGATGTTTATTCAACCACATGGAACTTTTTCAGAACTCCTTCTACCATTAAATTGGGAACATCAATAAAACTGTGTATGTGAAACCTCTTAAGAAGTATTTTTTTATACTCCCAGAGCCTAGCATATGTTATATAATTAATAAGAACACGTTGAGTTAATAAAGTTAGTCTCTTCTTGCTTTTCACTCCTTTCCAATATTTATTCATTTTAAACGTTTTTCATTTTCTGATATAATCTGTCCAGTTTATAAGCATTATGCTATCAAATTTCAATGAGCTAACATGCTCAGAAAATAGTTATCCCAGTTTTTTGAAGTTTATTTTGACAATGCAATCTTCTAGTTAACTAAAAATCTGAACATCCATTTTTGTTTTCAAATGGTGGAAACAAATCTCTCCAAATGGTACTGTTATTACTACATCCTCTTGCTTAGCATCAACAACATGTTGAGCTAGGAATATGGAGATTAATAAGAAATAGTCTCTGCCCTCAATGAGCTCAGCAAGGGCATGAGGTCCCAGAAACTATGATCCTCAGTGTAAGTGCTGACATAATTAGAAGTACGTTCAGGATGAATACAAAACATGGGAGAAATACCTGCGTCTGGGAGGGAACAGTAATAGGGAAGACTTGCTAGAAAAGTTTTTACTTGGTTTGAAACTTTAAGATGAAAGGACAGGGCCAGTAAGGTCAAGAGTTCTGATCCCCATACTAACCAGCCACAAAAAAAAAAAAAAAAAAAAAAAAAAGGACAAAGCAGGTACTAAGGTCTGCATGTTTGTGTTCTCCCAAAATTCATATGCTGAAATCCTAACCCCTAAGTTGACGGTATTAGGAGGTGGGGGCATTGAGAGGTGGTGCCCTCATAAATGGGATTAGTGCCTTTATAGAAGAGGCCCAAGGGAGATCACCCAAATCTACCAGCGCCTTGATCTTGGACTTCCAGCCTCCATAACTATGGGAAATAAATTTGTTTTTGTTTTTAAGCCACCCAGTCTATGGTATTTTATATATATATGTATATATATATACAGCAGCCTGAACAGAGTAAGACAGCAGGCATTCCAGAAAACTGAATACTGATAAACAAAGCCACAGGTGCTCAGGGTGTATGGCCCTCAAGGGAAACTGCCAGTGGCCTGCCCGGAAGGAGAGCCAGTGCCCCTGGGAGGAAAGGCAGCAATCAGGCTGTGAGGGAGGGTGGGGGGTTCACCAAGAGCTTTGGAAACAGGACTGGAGAGTTCAGGCTTCTTAAGCTGAACGTGCATATATACCCACTGGGAAACTGCTCTCTCAGTTAAATCCCTGATACTAACAGCTTTTTCTAAAGCTCAGGCACAAGGAAAATTTGGGTTATTCCGTATTTCTAATTTACTGGGTAGTGACTCAGACTTTCACTCTATTTCCTATTCTCTGATGTGGCCAGCTTCTTTACAACTTAATGCTTGTGTCATGAGCTGTAGATAAAAACTGCTATGAAATTCTGAGCACAGGCTTTCAAAAGCAATTAGTCAATCAAACAGCTAAAGTATCTCCAAGTAGACCTGGGATGTGCGTGTTAATTACAATAAATTTCACCAAGCTATATACAAAGTAATTCAATTAACTTGGGGTTTTGTCTTGTTTTAGTTGAGATTTTTTTGGCTAGTTTTTGTAGTCTGTAAGAAAATCCCAAATTTTTCTCTGTGAATCAAAATAATTTGGACATATTTACTAAGGAGATACACTACTACAGATAAAAGGGCTATTGTGCCTTTGCCGTGGATGTCTTTACTACCTTCTTTCTTTTATCCTTTACAATGGTTCTTCAATCTCCAGAGACAATTACCTGAGAAATACTTTCAAAATACAGGAGCCTGGGCCCCCCCAGACTTCTTAAAAGGAAATGTTCAAGGATGGGGCCCAGATATTGACTGAAAAGAACCATATGAAACTTCTATTTTGTCCTGGTAAACATTCACAATTATTGTTTCTTTCCAGATTTGGGCCATCATAATAAATAAATAACCACATGACATTTTAAATATTTTTGCTAGGTATAATTATATAATACAATATAATTACAAATCATAATGTATGGGGACACACAGTCATGTTGAGGGGCAGAGCAGCAGTTCCACTTTGGACATGCTAGGGTTGAGATGTCTATTACACAGCAAGTGGCCATGTCAGGAAGGCAGGTGGATAGCCAAGCTTGGATTTCAGCAGAGAGATCTAAGCTAGGGGAGGGAAGTTTGGGAGTCCCCAACAAATCACCATAAATCACTCTTGATCAGTGTGTATGTGAGTCAGACTTCAAAGACTACAATAATGAATATAAGTAAGAGAGATCTAAGCTAGGGGAGGGAAGTTTGGGAGTCCCCAACAAATCACCATAAATCACTCCTGATCAGTGTGTATGTGAGTCAGACTTCAAAGACTACAATAATGAATATAAGTAAAGTGTATATAGGTCGTTCAAATGAGAAAAAAATAAATATGAAGTGACAAATGACTCTGCCCCACCTTCCACTCAAACACCTGATATATTCCTTTCTTATTCTATCTCATTTAAGAATGCCACCACTGGAAAACTTCCTTAATGCAATCACTAAGTAACATGATCTCATCTTTACCCATCAGTTGAGTCACCAATTCACCAATCTACTCATTAAGTATTTTTCTTCTTAATGGACAAATCACCCAGAAAGTTAGGAACTGATGAGTTTGGAATACAAGACATAAATCACTGTTACTGATCTATTTACCTCCATAGCACAAGTTTTTGTGCTATGAACTCAATGTGTCCCCCCGCAAAATTCATATGTTGGCACCCTAATCCCAATGTGATATTTGTTGATGGAGTCTTTGGGGTGTAATTAGGTCATGGGGGTGGCTCCCTCAGGATGGCATTAGTGCCCTTAATAGAAGAGTGTACCCCTCTCCCTCCCCGCCACATAAGGATATAATGAGAAGACAGGAAGTGGGCCTTCACCAAAACGTGACCCTGCTGGCACCCCAATCTCAGACTTCCAGCCTCCAGAACTGTGAGAAATACATGTTTATTGTTTAGGCCACCCAGTCTATGGTATTCTGTTTTAGCAGCTTAAACTAAGACAACTTCCAAATGAAGCTGGCCCCGATAAAAACCTTCCTAGGACATTCCTATCACTACAGCCTTCCAATAAACACATGGACTCGGGTCTGGCGATTGGCTTTGCTGGCAATCGTCTGCATGGAAAAGTCACAGGGCTGCTTAGTTTCTAATCAGCCTCTCCTGCCTTATTTCTCTCACTCCCCAGCTATCATTTCCCAATCCAGCTACACAAAATTACTCCAATTCTAAAATTCCACCTGCATGTCCCTACCTCTGCACCCTTGTGTTGCCTTTTCCCTCTGCCCAGAATGTCCTTCCTCCATCTTCTACATCCAGCTGTCTCCTTGTCCTTTAGCACTAAAGGGACCAAATAATTTAGCATACAAAGGTAAAAGCTTGAGAGTAAAAAGGAGCACTAAAGATTATTAACACATATTAAATGATCTGGAACCAGATGAAACCAGAACTGCCCCAGGCAAACCAAGACCTATGATCATCCTCTTCAAGATCCTCCACCTTCCCTGCCACTTCCTAGACATGGGAAGGTGCTGTAAGGCTCCCTCGGCTCCCTGCTAGACCCCATCACAGCCCTGGCCACCGCACCCTGTCACTGCTGGTTTCACTGTGTGCCTCCCTCCCTAGGCCGCCTGCTGGTGGAGGATGGAAACTGCGTGACTAATCTCCTGGCATCCAGTAACTAACTGGCACCAAGTGTGCGAAAAATATTGATGAAATAAATAAATGACAACCATAGGCTCATTAGCCTAAAATTTCCCATGTCCTTTTCACACAAATGCCCAAAAGCTCAAATGGAGATAGCACAGATCATGCACCACACGCTTTTTCTCCAAAGAAATATTTTGAAGCTTCAGTGTTTTGTCTCTAACAAGAATAAGATATCAATTAGCCTTCATTTGACTTTTATTTATTTAACAAATATTTACTAAGCTCCTACTATGTGCCAGGCAATGTTTCCAGTATTTGGCCAAACAAAGATTCAGGGCCAGGACTAGGATAAGACAAGTAAGACCCTGACCTCAGGAACAAAATTTAAGGGAACACCAAAAAACTCAGTGATCAAGATGAATAATATTCCTAAAAAGTTTTAAATCAAAATGAATGCCCAAAATTTCATGATGAACAAATATCGACAATTTTAAATAAAGACAGGATTGGTAGTACTGATTTCTCCTTTTGCCGCAGGCTCCAACATGGCATGGCAGTGTTATTGATCCTACCTTTATTTAAAATGTTGATATTTTTTGGTATTAATTTTTATTTCTAAAAAAACCTTGCATTAAAATATAATTTATCTTGATTACTGAGTTGTTTCCACCCTGTAAGTATGGAAAAATAACCTGCCTCAGCCTGGTCTCTGCCCTGCAAAAGTCCCTTCTCTCCTGGAGGGAAGCCCAGCTGAAGAGAGAAACCTGAACCAAAGGCCTGAAGGGGTTAGCTGGGTGGATTCATGCAAAGAGGAGGAAAGAGGAAGAGCAAAGGCCCTGGGGCAAGTGTGCCTGGGATGTGGAAGGAACAGCAAAGAGGCCCTGAGCTGGCTCTGAGATGAGTTTATAGAGGTAATGGGGAGACCAGGTTGCAGGGCTTCTGGACTAGTGCTTTCATCCTTTAACAAGCATTGGAATTATCTGATGATCCTGTTGGGAAAATAGAATGGTTTGGTCAGGACCTTTGCCTCACGTCTGGTTGGGTGTGGTTCAGCACATCCTTTGTAAGCAAATTTGGGGGGGTAGGTGGGGAGTGTGGAGTTAGTGTGCATGCATGCCAATGTATCTTTTTAGTTTTGTTGCTATTCTTGTGTTCTTCAGAATTTGTGAAGCAGGCTGGCTGGCTACTGCCTCGGGTGGCTGCCACCACAAACAACCATGCTTTCCAACCTATGCCTTCCAAGGACCTGTTTGCCAGTTACCTAGCTCATAGACCTGCATGTAAAGGGTCTGTTGACCCGGCCTGGCATATGGAGGGTTCATGACCCAGTCTGGACAATAGGTTTGAAGGGTCTGTGAGCTCCAGACCTGGCCCTAGCTCAGCAATTGGCCCAACTGGCAGGATTACCAGCAGGTAAAAGAGCCCAACAACTGGCATGGTCATGTAGCTCTACAGATCCTGACTCAGCAGCCTGAGATTCTGTATTTCTTTTTTTTCTTTTTCGTTACCGGGGCTCAGCCAGTGAGCACACCGGCCATTCCTATATAGGATCCGAACCCGCGGTGGGAGCGGCACTGCGCTCCCAGCGCTGCACTCTCCCGAGTGCGCCACGGGGCTGGCCCTGAGATTCTGTATTTCTAACAAGTTTCCAGGAGATGCTGATACTACCAATCCACAGGGAGCAACAAATCCAAGTCTAGGCCACTGTATGTACTTGGGCCCTTGTTCTGGGTGAAATGGGGGCCAAGGCAGGGTCTGCGCAGAGATGCAACATGTTCTGATTTACATTTCAACTAAGATCACTCTTCTGCTGTGTTGGGAATAGGCTGTAGATGGGAGCCACGAGAGAAGCAGGGAGATGAGGGTGGGAGCAGTGGAAAGAAGGAGACTGATTCTGGATATTCCAAAGGTGGAAGCTGCATGATTTCCTAACAGAGTGATAAAAAGATGTGAGATACAGAAGGGAGTTGAGGATAACTCAAGGTTTTCTGGCTTGAGCAACTGGAAGGATGGAGTTCACATCCACTAATCTGGAGATAACTGCAAGTAACACAGGTTGGGGAAGGCCAGAAGTTCAACTTTGGGTGTTAGGTTTAGTACACATCAAGTGGAAATCACATCAGAAAGACACATGGCTCTCTCTCCAAGTCAGGATTCTGAGAAAGAGACCTTGGCTGGAGACAGAACTCTGGGGGTCCCCAGCACATCATCATAAACCACTGTTAGGGGCCGAGCCCGTGGCGCACTCGGGAGACGGCCTGGGAGCGCAGCAGCGCTCCTGCCGCGGGTTTGGATCCTGTATAGGGATGACCGGTGTGCTCACTGGCTGAGCGTGGTGCGGCTGGTCTCAAAAAGTACAAAAAAATAAAAACAAAAATAAACCACTGTTAGACAGTTACATGAGCTGTAGTGGGTACTAAGCAAAGACAACCCTTGGAAAACTTTCAACCTAAAATGTGTATGTCTTTATAGTCTCATTCAGACCAAATGTAAGCCGTGTCCATAAGTAAATCCAAGTAATATCACATACAACAAGTGTGATGTCCTATTTTTATTTTTTCTGCCCAATGCTCATATCCCTCAAGTATGACTAAATGAGATTCTTCCAAACCATTTAATTAAACTCCAAGTTTCTGGATGTTTTAATGCCTTTTTTAGATATACTCATTGAGAGCTCACTCTTTCATTTAAGCCTTTTCCAGAACGCTATGCAGATACTAATACTGAGATAAACTCAGAGAAAGATCAAGGGAATTTGAAAGTCTTGTATCTTCTTTTGCCAAATACAGATGGTAGAGCAAGAATCCCAACAGAGTGTGGTCTTGCTCTTCCAGATCCCAGTTGATGGCAGTCTAGATTCAAATAATTACCAAAAGTCAGATTCAGTTTAATAACAACTTCTTGAGTTTTTTTTAATAGCCAAAGTTGTCTCAAATAATTCCAAACGTCATGGAGATAAATTAAAGATTTGAATATTAAAGACAGCCTAGTACCTCATCTAGGAAAGCAGTTAAATGTCCAAGAAATGATGCAGGTAACTCTCCAAAGAAAACCATTTGTGAGAAATCATTTACTCCAGGGCTTCCAGTAATCTTCTTGGCAATATAAACAAGTTTATGTTTTGCATCTCTTGGAATCTGAAACAAAAGCAAGATAATTAGTTCAAGTTCACCATGTAGTTTCCCAGTTAACAAGCAGGATTTACTGTATCCAACCTGTAGATGGATTGCTAGCCGAAGAAACAAAACCTCGCATCTCGCCTATTTTTACAAACAAGGTCCTTCCAAAGCTCTTTCTTAGTTTGCAAAGTGTATGCAGTTTTCTTTGTTCTTTTATAGAGCTAATTTCACAGTATTACTGGTGTGGAAATACCACCTTTAAAGGCATGTCAATTACACCAGATCATTATATACCATAAAACATCATAACTAAAAATGAGGAACATGTAGAATGTTTCCATCTTAAAAGGTTATTCTTTAAAACAATTTTCTCATTTGGTAATAAGTCAAACAGATAAAGACAAGGCACAGAAGTTAATTTGTATTGCTATCTTCAAAGCAAAGAAGTGTTTAACCAAGATATTTTAACATTTCCACAACGATGGAGTCATTCTTTTAGATATTATAATGATATTTGACTCATATAGTACACATTCTATTGTTCTATCGCTTTGTGTAACTGGCAAATTTTTTTAAAAATGAGTTACAATTAGAGTACCACAACAAAAAATTTCGAAACTCACAATACCCTAAGGGAAGCTTCCTGTTATTCTGTCTTCTCTGCGGTCCTATTTCCCAAATATTACAAAGACCACATCTAGTGATGATAATATCACTTTAGAACATTAAACGGAGGCACTGCAGTACCTAAAGATTTGTTAAAACTTGCTCCAAACTCTTCACACTTGAAAAATGTTAAATACAAATATTGTACTTGTAGGTGATAGTTAACCTTCTAGTGAACAAGGAATCTAAATTCAAAAAGGAAAATAAAGGAAGAAAACATAAGAGAGGGAGAAAGGAAAGAACTGCTCCCCCTAAGTGGTGCTAACACCCTGTGTGCGCAGGTTCCCTGGGCACTCTCTTTCGAGAACTCAGTACTTTCCCCCGGATGAAGTGGGGTTGACAGACGGACTGGATACGTGACAAGTTACATGGGCTCTGGCAAGCATCACATTTTTTAAGGTTATGACTCCAGAGGGACCCAAGAGCGACTGAGACGGGAGTTAGTTGGCACAGAAAACCCACCTAACGCGCAGCGCTAAGGAGAGCGCGGCTGTTGCTGCGTTTCGCCGGTCAGACAGGCTCAGCTGGGGACTCTCGGTCAGATGGAAAAGGCTGACCTTCTAGAAAGCTAACCTCCAGCCGCTTAACTGCAGAGTGGGTGCGCGGCCTTTAGCGTAGGCATTTGAAGCCAAGTACTTAAAGCACCCCCGAGAGCGCCCCGCCTGGGCACCCGCGTTGCTGGGTTGGCGGCGAGGCAGGTCCCCTCGCCCGTCGCTCCTTACTCTTACCTCCCGCGAGGCCGCGAGCCGCCCCGCCGCGGCGACGCCGAAGACCAGGCAGGTGGGGCTGGTGCTCTCCAGAAACTCCCCCAGGACCCGCCGGTTGTCCTCGCTCTCCAAATGCTGGCTCCATCTCTCCTCCGGGAGCCCCAGCAACTGCCCCAGGCGGCCGCCGAGGAAGCGCACCCGCGCGTCTCGGGCGAAAGTCCGCGCTCTTCTGGCCGCCGCCTCCTCCTGGTCCTCCTCCTCCTCCAGCTCCATCGCGCTCGCCGCCTCCAGGCCGGCCCCCGGGGTTAGGCGAAGGGCCGGGGCTGCCATCCGGAAAGTCGAGGGGACGCAGGGCCGACCGGCTCCTCGCGCGCCTCTGCGCAGCCCCGAGGGGGCGAGGACGCACGACCTCAGCGCAGCCGGGGGGCGCCCGACCTCCGCGATCGCTGCGAGCGGTGACCCTTGTCCCCCACCTATGGCGACTTGGCGACCGCGGGACTGCGCGCAGTGCGAGCCCGGCGAACCGAGGCGACGGCCCGGGACAACTAGCGCGTCCCGTTTCCCGGGGGACAGCGTCCCCGCCCCGGCCGGCTGGGGGCGGAGTGAGCCCCGGTGGCACCGCCCAGCAGAGTGCAAGGCAGCGGCCGAGCGGAGCGGAGTCGGTCTTGAACCTGGCTGGGCAGAAGCGCGCCCTGGGCCAGTCTGAGCCACTCAATGGGCTCACTCCACTGGCCTCCGGCTCCTTGGCCCAGGGTCATCTTCGTGGGGTCCCCAGCGCGGGAGAACGACAGCCCAGTATTGGTTAACTGCTCTGGATTAAGCAGTGCTGTTTTGTGCCGACCTCCATGCTAAATCCTTTACCATGATTAGTTCATCCTGGACAGCCCTCTGACTGGTTAGTCTTTATTTTACGGGAAACGGACTGTCACAAAATGGGAAAGTTAACAAGGAGGTGGTGGAAGCTGAGGGCTTTTATTTACCTTGTCCAAGGTTGTCCAAATATCACCAGAAAAGAGCAAACCCTGCAATTCAACTTTCCTAGTTGTGGACATCCAAGATCTAGCTAGGTATTCAAAGTCCTGATTCCCATCCTCAACCTGACACTTACTAGAATGTTAATACGCCAAATAAGAGAATGCATAGTGCTCTTTGTAAACTCCAGTGTTCTGAAAATCTAGAATTATCACTCAATCAAGAGCAAAAGGTCAAGGGAAACGTTTTAGAATAAAAACAGATACTTCACAATAGCGAAAGAGGATTTCAGTTGGTCTACTAATGTGGCATTTGTTGAGACTATTAAGGAAATTCCGACTACTGAAGTAGCCACAATTTAGAGGAAGGGGTGTCCCGAACTGAACTTTTTTGAGTTGTTCCCCTTTGATAATTGTACATGTCAAAAATAAAGACTTCAACCCCCACCGCTCCCATGGGAGCTACTGAAGAAGTGTTGTCCTCAATAATCCATATTAAAACAGCGAACAATAATACCTTGGACTTTCAGAAGGAGAGAACAGAATAGTCATTATTAGAGGGGGGACAGAGAGAAGAGGGTTAGGGAGAAATTGGTTAATGGACACAAAGAAGGAGTATGTTTTGTAATAACCAATATGACAACTATCCTGATTTGATCATCACATATTGTACACAAATTCTGATAGTCAACTCTGTACCCTATAAAATGTATAATCAATTATGTCTCAATTCAAAAATCCATATAACACCTGTCTGCTGACAAATGGATGTTTACAGTAAGATTCAGGCCTTTGACAATTTTTCTTTTCAGGACTTTGTCTCTGATAACTATAAGCTTTTGTAGTTATATGATCAGAATCTTGAATTAACATAAGCTCTTGGAAAGCCTTTATAATGATTTCAAGGCTGTCAAGGCTGCTTTGTAGGGCCCATGATAACATTCAGGGCCCCCAGTTGCTAGTATGGAAGCCTAACAGTGAGTTCTTAAGTCTCTCCTCTCACGCCTGTATTCCAGCTGTGTATACCCCTACCCCAGAGAAACGGGAATTCTGTAAATAATAGTTGGGTTAAATTGGAAGTGAATAACCACTTGCAACTTTAGCAAGAAAAATTTTAAGTAATAGTGCTAAAGTTAAAGAACAATTTTCAAAAAGTTAAATATGTAACTCAAAATATAAAATTAAGATATGTCAAAGATTTATTCAACTTATTAATGAGGAAACTAACAAAATAGTGAAGTTGGTTTCAAGGAGAATAAGAGACAGATTTATAGGTATTGGTTAAACGTAGTGGGAATAAGATTGCTAAGTTAGATAAATAAAATATTCATTAATGTCTACAGGGTAGTATAATTTTTGTTTTTTTGTTTTGTTTTTCAGAATAATTCATTTTTCAGAAATAATTTATATATGTAATTAACAAAAATCTATAAAAATACAACTTCACAGAGTTTAGGTCTTTAATCAATAGTAAATAATGAGTCCAAAAAAGGTACACTTCCCTTGATAGTTAAATAATCCTTTGGTGGGCCAGTTAAACAACATTCCAGTATGACATTGAAAGGACATGCTGCTTTTCCATTACCTTACTCCCAAGTTTTGAATGATTTTTCTCAATAATAATATCTAACATATATCAAGTACCAACCATGTGCTGTGTACTGTGCTGAGTTCATTTATTTGCTTTATTGAGCACCTACTAAGTGCCAAGCACTGTTCTAGTTACTGAGAATACAATGGAAAACAAAGTAGACTAAGTTTCTACCCTCATATTGTTGGCATTAGTATAAGCTAGACTTATACTGGCTACACTGGAGCTATACCAACTGGGTTTGCATTCCACTTCTATCAGGTACCAGGCATGTGACCTTGACAAGCTACTTACCTTCTAGGTGCCTCAGTTTCTTCAACTGAAATATGAAAAATAAAATGGTAGATGATTTTTCAACAAATATTCCCTCCTCCTCATGTTCATGGAAGAGTATATTTTTCCTTTCCACTGTAGTTTTGCTTGGCCATGTGACTTGCTTTGGTCAATGGGAAATTAGCAGACATAACACAAAACAGAGGCTTGAAATGTCCTTGCATGCATCCCACTTGCATCCACCACTGTCATGAGAAGACCAGCCCCAGCTAGCTACCTCATGCAAAGAACCAAGCTGGACTCAACCTGTAGCTCAGAGGCAAGCCCAGCTAAGCCTAGTCCTGGTCAACCGACCCTCAGTCAGCCCAGGGGATGCATGCACAAGAATAAATCATCATGGTTTTAAGCTGCCTAGTTGTGTGACGTGTGTTATGCAGCAATAGTATGGCAATTGTAGATGACCTACCACGTCATAGAGTTGTGAGAAATAATTCAGTTTAAATCTATAGAAAGCACAAACCCTTAGGCCAGTGCCTGGCACATTGCAAACATTATAAAGGATTCATTATTAGTTGGGGATGGGGAAACATGAGAAACTAAATAAGCAAAGATATAGTATGTTAATTTTGTCAGATGATGATAAGTTCTAAGAAGAAAAGCAAAGGAGAGTAAAGGTTTGGGTGTGGGGAAGATGTTCATTAGCAACAGTGTTCAAGGAAGGCCATGACGGCGGGAAGAATGTTCCAGGCAGAGGCCAGAGCAAGCAGACCCACAGGAGAGGATGCTTAGTTTCTGGAGAAACAGAAGGCCAGTGAGAGGGGGAATAGTAGGAAATGAAGACAGAGAAGAAGCATGAACACAATCATGTAGAGCTGTGCTAATGTGATTTTCTTAAAACAAGATGATGGGACAGAAACTGCTAACTGTCCCCAATGTCCCCTCAGCCTTTATGACTCTTGATAATAGAACACTCACCCCCATTCCAAGTTTTAATGGGACTCATGGTTATCCAAATTGGAAATTTCACTTCCTAGTTTCCCTTGTAACCGGAAAGTGAACATGAATGAGGTATGTAGTGTGTGTGTCATGTTCTTAGAAGTTGCCAGCTCTGGGCCGGCCCGGTGGCGCACTGCATAGTGCGCCACTTGGGAAGCGCGGCGGCGCTCCCGCCCGAGGGTTCGGATCCCACATACAGACCGGTTCCCGCTCACTGGCTGAGCGAGGCGCGGGAGCAA
>NW_007727060.1:413864-445138 GCF_000696425.1 Galeopterus variegatus
ACACGGAAAAAGACAAAAAAAAAAAAAAAAAAAGAAGTTGCCAGCTCTCCATCTCCTCTTGCCTTTCCAACTTGTTGGCGAACAAAGGAGCATAGAATGCTGAGCCATGTTCAATCATGCAGGTGACCCTTAAACATATGAAAAGATATCAACCTCCCTCACAAAGGAAAAATGTAAATTCACACTGAAGTACATTACTTTTTTTCTTACATTTTAACTTTTAGATAGACATCATAATCTTGGCATGGCTGGGGAAACAGGGATGCTCATACATCACTCCTGGGAACTCAAACCGATACAATCCCATTTCAATTCTGGAAAAATTTCTGTGCTTTTGCCCTTTGACCCAGCAATTTTTATTCTAGTAATCTGTACACAAGGCTAGTCAGTATAGCATTCATTGTAAGAGCAAAAGACTAAAAACAAGCTAAACGTCCAGCAATAGGATACTGGTTGAAGAAACTATATAACATCCAAACGATGGAGTAATATGCAGCTATAAAAAAAAGAATGGGGAATACCTCTATATACTTAGTGGAATGATTTTCAAGATATATTTTTAAGGAAAAATGAAAGAGAAAAATGTGTACATTATGCTACCATTCATCTATGAAAGCACAGAGGGTATAATACACACACACACAGAGCATTTGCTTAATTTAAAAATAACCCAGAAATTTAAAAAAGTGTTTTCACATGGGAGAGGGTGGAAAAACTAGAGGTAGAAGTTAGACATATCAAAATATACATCACTTTCTATACATGACTTAGAAATCATGTAAATAATTAAACAATAAGTTCAAACTTTAAAACAAAATCTCTTAAAGCCGAAAGCAAAATGAAACAACTGAACTTCTCTGTATATTGAGTTAGTGGCATAACCATACAGAGAAGGACAATTTCAAGGGCCTTTAAAATAGTAATTAGACAGTATATCTCTAATGCGATATAACCTAAGGACAAAAAGAATTGCACAAAATAAAGTAAAAATAACATAGGCATATTATTTAAAAATGGTTTTCAGTAATTATGTTGATGGTGTTCATAGTATTATTGAAAGACTGCCTGTGTATTGTGAGAATAAAGCTGTCACAGGTTGGATTCTCTGACAAATAGACTCAGACTATGCTGTGGGATTTGCATGCCAATTGTTGGGAAAATACAGGAAAATGGTCAGGGCTCCTTGGATGTTCAGAATCTTGCCGAGCACTTGATGTAAATAGGCACGTGCACCCAGGTGTTCCTTGGGTTATTGTCTAATGTAATTGCACATGTGTGCCCAGGTGTCCTGGGTTATTGGACTTAAGTATAAAGGACAAATGGCTCTGATCCACAGGGCCCCCCACCCCCGGGATGCCCCCAGGAGGGGGGTCCAAGGGGAGGCCACCACCACCGCTGCTGCTGCTCCTGGATCTGCTGTAAGCTGCTGCCGCCGCTGCTGAGGAAGCTGAGGACTGAACTCGTGTCATCTGCCAATGGCTCCTGGGATCTTTCCCAATTACTTAGCATGGACCTGCGTGTGAGGGGTCTGGTGGCCCAGCCTGGTGTGTGAGGGGTCTGTGACCCAGTCTATACAATGGGTTTGAAGGGTCTGAGCCCTAGCCCTGACAATACAAATAGAAACAGTATAACTAAAATAATGAAACATTTTGGCTTTAGTTATGATTTGCCTTACTCAACAACTTGCATTCATGTAGCTTTACACTGATCATTTGTTAGGGAGTGTTTTCAGGAAAAAACTAACTAGATGGGACTGAAGGAAGCATGACTGGGCAGAGGTGGAAGTTAAACTCTCAGGCAGTTTACAAGAGAAGTCTTGGTCAATACCACTGGGAGCTCTTAAACTAATGGCCTTTTAGAAATCTTCCAAATTGAGGCAAGGGAAACACACCTTTATACTCCATGTAACCCAGTCTTTGGATGTGAATTTCTCCTGGGAAGGTAGCTGTGGGCCATCAGCAGACAACATTTTCATCAGGCAGGTACCTTGTTCCTGAAGGAAAAGATCCAGGTAGCAAATGAATAATTATGCTGTTGTCATTGAAAATGAGAAGTTTGGCATGGTAGAATGGAGAAACAGACATAGGGTAGATGAAGCTAAGTAAAAACCCTTTAGACCTGATTTTGAAGTTAACATTCAATATGAATTCATGATCTACTTTATCTTTTAAAGAGTATGCAATACTTAGCTTTGCTCACTGAAAAGGGTTAGAAATAAGAAGAAACACTGTAGCAACGGGGCATTCCTAGTGCTTAGATGTTGGTTTCTAAATACGATTTCCCACCCACATAAACAAGGAAACTTAGAGAAATGGCTGATTCCAACTCTAGGGCAGAAAAAGTACAAGTTGGTACTGGAATATTTTGCAACATTTGATAATACAAAAAAAAAACAAAGAAACTATCAAATACTAGTGAGGATGTATTAAAAGAATTCAGGAGCCAACTTCAAGAGGCTCCACTATGTCAAATTTGAGCTTCAATAAGAATAACTGCAATAGACTGAAACACTTCGAGTATGTCAGTCCATAAAGGTCTCAGAGAATTTTATGCTTCCAGTTTCTGCTTATGATACAGATATTTGAGAAAAGCTTTACTCCCACCCTTACAGCAATAAGAAAAAGTGCTGAGTAATCTGCAAAATCAAAACTTCACTTGAACCCAGCAGAGAGCTGAGGTTGCAGAGCAATGAACTGGAAGCCTCTGAACAGACAGGATATGAGCACTTGATTAGCTAAGACAGACACCCCTAGACACTGGTTAAAAAAAAAAAGAAATCAACTAAAAATTTTAACAAATTACTATCAATAACGTGAGCTATCTAGAGAATATAGAGAATGCTGGAGTTATACATATGAGGGGAATTTGCACCCACTCACAGGCTCTTCTCCACAGACATCCCAGGGTTCTCACTAAAAAGGTTTGCTGAGAGTCCTGAGAGAGCCTTCCTTTTGTTTCAGGCCTGACCTGAGGGATATTCTTGCCTACGCCTCCCATGATAGTCTTAAAAAAGGTTTAAGACAGGAAGGTTTATCCACACTTCCTCCCTCCAAAAGATGGAGCCTAATTTCCTTCCTCTTGAGTGTCAGGCTTTGTTTCAGGCCTGACCTGAGGGATATTCTTGCCTACGCCTCCCATGATAGTCTTAAAAAATGTCCACAGGTTTATCCACACTTCCTCCCTCCAAAAGATGGAGCCTAATTTCCTTCCTCTTGAGTGTCAGGGTGGGTTTAGTGACTCTTCTAATAAATAGAATACAGCAAAAGTGACAAACAGTGACTAGGACATAAACGATACTACACCTTTTTTCTCTCTATCAGGTCACTCATTCTGGAGGAATTGAATTTCCTTGTTGTGAAGACACTCAAGTTGCCTGTGGAGAAGCTCTCCTTCCAACAGCTATGTGACTGATCTATCTTGGAAGCAAATCCTACGGCTTCAGTCAAGCCTTCAGATGACTTTAGTTTCTGCCAACATCCTGATTGCAACTCTGTGAATGACCCTGAGCCAGAACCACCCAACTAAGCTGCTCAAAAATTACTGACCCATAGAAATAGTGAGCTGATGAATATTTGTTGTTTTAAGCTACTGAGTTTTAGAATAGTTTATTATGTATCAATAGATAACCAGCGCAGATTGTGGTAACTGAAAGTGGGGTATTGTCATATCAAATACCTAAAATGTGGGAGTGGGGGGAAGCTTCAAAGACTTGTAGGACAGTGTTGATAAAATCTTGACAAGACTTGCACAAATGATTGTAGAAGACTTTGAGGATGCTGTGGGTGGGGAATTAATGGAAAGAGGAAAATCTTACCAGAAACAGAAGAAAGGGAAATCTTTGTTTTGTAGCAGCAAATTTTTTAACAGCACTGTCACCTGTACTAACGTGAAAAGCAGAGAATATACCTAATGAACAGGTGATTTAGCTAAGGGAATTTCCAGAGAGAATGTTGAAAGTGCTGCTTGGTTTCTTCTTTCACTTACATTAAAATGTAAAAGGAGAAGGACAGGCTACATGAAGAACTGTAAAAAAAAATGAGCCAGGACTTGCTAGTTTTGAAAATTCCAAGCCTTTCCAGATGGCAAACAATGCAAAAATTAAGACATGGCTTCTGAGCAAAGATCAGATCCAAGGCAGTATGAGAAATACACAATCTAAGGATGAATCTGAGGATATGCCTATTAAATCCTTCATTAAGACCTCAGAAAGATCAAAGGTAGTGCCTCCATTAAAACACCCTCTAAAAATGCTGGGTGTTGCTTTATAAATCCTCTCAATAAAACAATATCCCTCTAAGAAGTACTTCTAAAAGATCACTCACCATAAGCCTTAGATAGAGAAGAGGTTAATTCAAAGAGATTTTTAGGTATGACTTTTATTCAATGGAATGGATTCTGACAAAATATATAGGATTCTCCTGGAACAAAAGCCTTAAACTGCTGATGAAAGGGCTACAGTATTGCCCTTTGCTACTGGTGAAAATCAATTACATCTGGGGGAAGAGGACAGAAAAAAAATTGTTTATTCCCAGGGGAGGGAAGGAACACATGCTGGACCCAGAGTTATAGCTGGGGGAGGAGCAAAATTACTGTAATACTTCCACTGCCAAAATCCAGGAACTTGATGCTAACAAGCGTCAAGTAACAAGTAACAACAGTTGACTTCCAACTTCTGGAAGATGGGCAGGAACATGGAGAGACACTCTCTTTGAGGCCTAGTACAATGGAGATCCTAAAGCTAAGAACTGGGCAGACATTGGAAAATACTCTGTGGCAAAGCAGCCCCAACCTAAACACAAGGTAATGTTAGAGAAATTTGAAGTTTATGGTGCCATGAGGAAATCATAGCAATAATAAATCCCAACTCCCAAATGATTGGCTCAACTACTCTGCCCCCCTGCCAAAGACTTAGCAGAGGAAGGCATTCTCATTTCCAAGTGTAAATACTATTTATCTCAGCCTCCACTGTCTGCACAAGATGTTTCGCTTTCAAAAAAAAATTATGAAGCATACCAAAAAAAAAAAAACACTGCCAAGGGGCAAAATAACAAACAGAATCAGACTCAGATATGGCATAGATGTTGGAATTCTCAGATGAGGAATTTAAATAGCTATAAGTAATTGTTAAAGTCTCTAGTGCAAAAGATAGAAAACATTACAAGATTAGATGGGCAATTTTATCAAAGTGATAGAGCTAATAAGAAAGAAGCCAGCCAGTTAGCTCAGTTGATTAGAGTGCAGCCTTGTAACACCAAGCCCAAGGGTTTGGATCCCCATAATGGCCAGCTACAAAAAAGAAAAAGAAAGAAATAATAAGAAAGAAGCTTATGGAAATGCTAAAACAAAACAAACAAAAACAACAACAGACACAGTAAAAGGGATGAATGCCTATAATAGACTCATCAGAAGACTCAACATATATAAACAAATAAACAGTGAACTTGAAAATAGGTTAACAGAAATCACCCAAACCAAAACACAAAGAGAAAAGAGTAGAAAAAGAACAAAATATCCAAGAACTGTGAGACAATATTAAGCCGTCTCAGATTCAGACTTGGAATCCCAGAAGCAGAAGAGAGAACAGAGCAGAAAAATATGTTAAAATAGTGGCTGAGACATTTTTCCAAAATTAATAATACCAAACCACAGATTTAAGAAACTTAGAGGGCATCAAGCAGGCTAGATATCAAACAAAGCAAAACAAACAAAACCCACATACATACCTAGGTATATCCTATTCAATCTGCTTAAAACAAAAGACAGAAAATCTTGGAGGCAACCAGAGAAAAAAGAACAAATGGTATAAAGGAAAGAATTTAGAACAGATTCCTTTTAAGCTTGAAGACAATGGAGTGACATCTTTAAAGTGCTGAAAGAAATAAATGAAGGAGAAATTAAAAACTTTCTCAGATAAACAGAAACAGAGAATTTACTGTCAGCAGACCTGCACTACAGAAGGTAGCAGAACAAGATAGAGGAAACCTGGCTCACAAGAGAGACTAATGGAAAAGTGTTTTCTTTTTATAGAATTTTTTTCTTGTTTTTAAAATTTATCTCTGCTTTTTTTTTTTTTTTTCTGATGAGAAGGATTAAATAAAGAGGGAAAAGTTGCTGATGCTGCAAAGTGAAGAAATTGCTATTTTTGAGCAGGTAAAAAGAGGATGCAATCTAGCCTTAAATAGGACTGGCCTTTAGAAATGCAAACTTCATCCATAGAAACAGGAGGAAAGGCACAGTGAGATACAGACAGCTTGATAAGTATGGGGGTGGGAGTTTGTTGAGGTTCTCTTCTGATTGCGTCTGTTTTCTGATGAAATAGGAGCAAAATCATCAATTGAGAATGCAAAATAGGGAGGAGGTGTTGAAAGTTTGGATTCATAGGAGGAGGACACAGTGGTTCAGGAGACTGTCGTTCTTCTTCTTGCTACGGTCCTCAATGGTCAGTGATTCTCCCGTCATCATTCTCTGTAGGTGACAATGTCCAGAGATAACAAAAGGGAATGTCCTCATTTTTAGTGAAAAAAAATTCCCAAAGCCTTACCCTTACATCTAATTATCTAATTGGCCAGAATTACACCTCATATCCATGTCTAAACCTTACATTTGTTAAGAGAAATGAAACCTCCTTGTTTAGCTTAACTAATTGAGATTCGTCTCCAGCCTCCTCTTAAGGAAATGGCCACTAGGAGGAGCCTGAGCAAAATCTGGGTTCTCTTAGTGAGGAAAAGGGGAAAAGGCGTGCACTTGGTAATCAAACAAGGAAGGTAGGAAGGTGTTTTTGACTAAGATGCCCCTAATACATATAATATCATTGCAAATATCACTTTACACTAACCCAATTCAATTTTTCATGAATGATGAAGACTTTCTTACATTCTTTAAAAAACTGTGGCTAAACATTAAAGAAACTTTATTCTTGGAGAAGCCCTTGGCTGAGGCCAACTTAAGATTTCAGGAGGAGAAATAGAAAAACAGGGTAAAATTGAAAAAATCATGTGACTTACGGAATTTTAATATCTGGTTCAGAGATATCAAGATATAGAAACAAGCGTGCAAAGGGCAAATATAACAGGGGACTGCTGTTTGTGTCATTAGCTATATAACATGGATAAGGGTAAGAGCACAGAAGGGCTGTACACCCAGTGAAGAGACATATGCAGATTACTGGTGGGAATGTCAGCTCATATAGTGAAGACCATTCAAAGCTGAAATAAAACCTTAACACACTGGTTTTGATACAATAATTTAAAAAATTAATAATTGAGCATTTTTGTAGTGTATAAGTATGAATTTACAAGTTAAAGGGGAAATGTAATAGAAAACTGGTGGATTTGTAGGAAAAAAATAATTTTGTAATATCTAGAGAGAAAAAACTGTAGTATACTGAAATCAACTGACAAAAGCAAACAATCAAGCAAGGAAGGAACACCACAAGAATCTCAGGAGAGGAAATCCTTACCTAGTATGTGGAGTAATCTCTTCCTGTACCAGTATGATGCACTCCACCTTACAGTATATTCACTTGCATAGCTTTGTTATTTTCCATATTATTAACTAAGCCCTTTGAAGGCAGGCACTATCAGAGATGGTGTCATTTATTTATTGATTTGTATCCCTTGCAGCATCTACCATAGACCCTCTAGCAATACTATTGTTCAAATGTTAGTTGAATCAAAAGAAGTACTACAAAGATGCTAATGAGGGAAGGATTTCCATTATCCAAGAAATTCTACTCAGGGAAAGAGAGCCTCTGAAGGGAAAAGGAAAATAAAAAATTCGTAAAAAGAGATTACTTAAATTACTGGTGATCAGAACCGAAAATAAGCTTTATTTTAGGAGCACTAGTTCCAGAGAAGGAAGATTTAGAGATTAAATAAATTCATCAAAAGAATATGAAAGGGAGTTAAGTTGTAGGGGGTAAAGCACAATTATTTCTAAATATCTTCTAAATCATATTAAACATCATTATTTCTATTTCTGTTTGTTATACCTTTCCTTGAAATCAGAAATGAGGAGGAAGCCTAAAGAAAGTACACAAAATCAGGCACAGGTGGGAATTAAATGAAGATTTGCAATCCTTCCCAGCATGGAGGCAGCACACCTATGTAATTAAACCTTATATTTGTCTAGTGCTCAAAACTTTACAAACCCCTTTCAAATGTGATATCTTATTTAGCAAAGAAGGATTAAAGAGGAAATCATTGTGGTTAGGTCAGGTAAATCTCCCACTTTCTTTTAAGTTAATTCATTGTAATACTGCCAAAGTTTCTTCATAAACCAGTAAGCATTGTTTGCATTCTTGCCTTTCTCCCTAATTATATATATTTCTAATTGCTAGTAGTAAATCTTTCTAGGATATAGAATATCTCATGTAACTAGAATATTCCTAACTCTCCAAGGATTAATATGCCCTCTGTAATGCGCAATTCCACTAGCATCAACAAGCCCCTCCCCAAACACCACCACCACTTACTCAGATATTTCAGGCCCATCCAAAGAGGGCATTGCCCTTTGTGACACTAACAGCCAGGGTAGCTTGGGCTGGGAAATGTTAGAGTTAACAAAGCGTTCTCTTTCTTAGCTAGCAAAGTTAAGTCATTATTAGCTTAAAATAATCTGTTATAACTATAAATGTTTTTTCTAAGCCTCATGGTAACCATAACACAAAAGCTTATATGATACATACTAACAATTAATAGCGAGAAATCAAAATATACTACTAGACATAACAGCTCAACCACAAAGGGACACAGTAAAATTGTAAAAAGATCTATAAAACAACTAGGAAATAAAAGTAACAAAATGACAGTAACAAGTCCCTATACACCAATAATAACTCTAAATGTACATGGATTAAATTTCCTAATTAAAAGACGGAGTGGCTGAAGGGGATTATAAAACAAGAACCACCAATAGGCTACTCACAAGAAACTCACTTCACTTACAAGAACACACATTGATCAAAAGTGAAGGAATGGAAAAAGAAATTTCATAGAAATGAAAACCAAAACAGAGCAGTAGTAGCTATATTTATACCAGATGAAATAGATATCAAGCCAAGGAAAGTAAATGTAAATAAATAAATAAATAAATAAAATAAGGATGGTCATTATGTAATGATAAAGACATCAATTCAATAAGAGGATATAACAATTCTAAATATATATGCACACAATCCTGAAGCACACAGATCTATGAAGCAATTACTATTAGACCTAAAGGGAGAAATAGACTCCAACACAATAATAGTTGGGACTTTAATACCCCTCTTTCAGCAAAGGACAAATCATCCATACAGAAAATTAACCAAGAAACATCAGAATTAATCTCCACTCTAGACCCATTGGATCTAATGGACATTTATAGAACATTTTATCAAATGGCTGCAGAATAAACAATCTTCTCAGCAGCACATGAAACATTCTCTAGAACAAACCACATGTTACATCACAAAACAAGTCTCAAAAATCAAAAAACTTTCAAATCATATCAAATATCTTATCCAACCACAACAAAGGAAAACAGAAATCAATAACTGAAGGGATATTGGAAACTGTACAAACACATGGAAATGAAACATGCTCCTAAACAACAAAGGAGTCAAAGAGGAAATCAAAAAGGAAATTAAAAATTCCTAGAGATAAATGAAAAAGAAAACACAACATACCAGAACTTATGGGATACAGCAAAAAAAGTTCTAAGAGCAAAGTTCATAGCAATGAATACCTACATCAAAAAAGAAGATAGACTTCAAATAAACAACAATATACACCTCAGGAATTAGAAAAACAAGAACAAGAAATCAGAAAAACAAGAACAAAAATTAGAAAAACAAGAACAAACCAAGCCCAAAATTAGTAAAAGGAAGGAAATAACAAAGATCAGAACAGAAATTAATGAATTAGAGTTAAAAAAAAAAAAAAAAACACAAAAGATCGATGGAACAAAGAGTTGGTTTTTCAAAAAGATAAACAAAATCAATAAACTAAATTTAGCTAGACTAATGAAGGAAAAAAAAAGAGAAGACTCAAATAAGCAAAATCAGAAATGAAAAAGGAGACATTACAACTGATACCACAGAAATACAAAGGATCATAAGAGAATGCTATGAATGATTATAAGCTACCTCACTGGAAAACCTAGAAAATGGATAAATTCCTGAACACACACACCTTACCAAGTGCTATGGGTAGAATGTGTCCCCCAAAAGTTCATGTTTCTCCCAACAAAGAAAAATTCAGGACCAGATGGGTACAGTGCCAATTTCTACCAAACATTTAAATAACTTATATCAATTCTTCTCAAAACCTTCTGAAAATGTGAATAGGAGAGAATTCTTCCAAACTCATTCTACAGGGCTGGCATAAAAGACATGACAAAAAAAGAAAACTCCAGACCAGTATCACTAATGAACACAGATGCAAAGATCCTCGACAAAATACTAGCAAACAGAATCCAACAACACATTAAAAAGATCATACACGATGACCAAGTGGGATTCATCCCAGGGATTTGAGGATGGTTCATCTTATGCAAATCAGTAAAGATGATAGATCACATCAACAGAATGAAGGTAAAAACCTTATGATTATTTCAATAGATGCAGAAAAAGCATTTGATAAAACCCAACACTGCTTCATGATAAAAACACGCAACAAATGAGGTATAGAAGAAATGTACCTCAACACAATAAAGGCCATATATAACAAACCCAAAGATAATATCATACTGAACAGAGAAAATTGGAGGCTTTTCCTCTAAGATGTGGAACAAGACAAGGATGCCCACTTTCCCCACTCTTATTCAACATAGTATTGAAAGTTCTAGCCAGTGCAATAATGTAGAAGAAAGAAATAAAGGGCATCCAAATCAGAAAGGGCATGCAAATCATCCTTGTTTCCAGATGGCATGATCATATACATAAAAAACCCTAAAAACTCCACCAAAAAATTAATAGTACTAATAAATGAATTCAGTAAAGTGGCAGGATACAAAATCGACACACAAAAATCAATAGCCTTCCTGTATTCCAATAATGAAATAGCTGAAGAAGAAATTTTTTAAAAAATCCGATTCATAATAGCTACCAAAAAGAAAAAAAAAAAGAAAAGAAAAGAAATACCTATGAGCAAATTTAACCAAGGAGGTGAAAGACCTCTACAATGAAAAGTACAAAACACTGCTGAAAGAAATCGAAGAGGACACAAATAAATGGGAAGATATCCAATGTTCATGAGTTGGAAGAATTAACATTATCAAAATGTCCAGATTACCGAAAGCAATCTACAGATTCAACACAATCCCTATGAAAACACCAATGACATTCTCCAAAGACATAAAAAATGATCTTAAAATTTGTATGGAACCACAAAAAACCCCATATAGCTAAAGCAATCTTGAACAAAAAGAACAAAGTTGGAGGCATCATACTACCTGAATTCAAAATCTACTATAAAGTTGTAGTAGCCAAAATGGCATGGTACTGGCATAAAAATAGGCAAATAGGCCAATGGAACAGAATAGAGAGCCCAGAAATAAATCTACCCACCAACAGCCAACTGGTTTTTGACGAAAGTGCCAAATATATACAGTGGAGAAAGACCAGTCTCTTCAATAAATAGTGCTGGGAAAACTGAAAATCCACACACAGAAGATTGAAACTAGACTCCTGTCTCTCACCATACACAAAAATCAACTCAGTATGATCAAAGACCTAAATTTAAGACCCAAAATGATAACACTACTTGAAAAAAAACACTGGGAAAATGCTATACGAAATGGGAGTGGGCGGTGCTTTTTTGAACAAGACTATGAAGGCATGGGGAACTAAAGCAAAAATAGACAAATGGGACTCTATCCAACTAAAAAGCTTCTACACAGCAAGGGACACTATCAACAAAGTGAAAAGACAACCTACAGAATGGGAGAAAGTGATTGAAAACTACACAACAGACAAGGAGCTGCTAATATCCAGAACATACAAGGAACTCAATCAACTCAACAGCAGAAAGACCAAATAACCTAATTAAAAAATGGACAAAGGACCTGAACAGACATTTCTCAAAAGAAGACATACAAATAACTAATAGGCACATGAAAATATGCTCAACATCACTAATCGTCAGGGAAATACAAGTTAAAACCTCAATGAGATATCTCATTCCAGTTAGAATGGCTATTATCAACAAGACAGAAAATAAAAAATGCTGGCAAGGATGTAAAGAAAAAGGAATTCTTCTACACTGTTGGTGGGAATGTAAATTGGTACAGCCATTGTGGAAAACAGCATGGAGGTTCCTCGGGGAACTAAAAGTAGAACTACCTTGTGACCCAACTATCCCACTACCGGATATAAACCCAAAGGAAATGAAATCAATGTGCTGAAGAGATAGCTGCACTCCCATGTTCATTGCAATACTATTCACAATAGCCAAGAGATGGAATCAACCTAAATGCCCATTATCGGATGAATGAATAAAAATACTGTTGGATATATACACAATGGAATAGTATTTAGCTATAAAAAATGAAATTCTATCAGTTGCAGCAACATGAATGAAACTAGAGACCGTCATGTTAAGTGAAGTAAGTCAGGCATGGAAAGTCAAATACTGCATGATCTTACTCATATGTGGAATCTTGTAAAGAAAAAAAATGGTTCTCATAGAAGAGTAGAATAATGGTCATCAGAAGCTGGAAGTGGAGGGGTTTTAGAGGGAGGAGGAGGAGTGGACTAACAGATACAAAACTGTGCTGTCTACCCTAAGTGAATCATTGTGCATTGTGCAGTATATCCATGCACTGAAACAGCACAGCATACCCTGCAAACACGTACAAGTAAATGTTAAAAAAAAAAAAAAAATCATTCTTTTGGCTCACACCAACAGTTCACACCAACAGTTCTTTTCCCACTGCCACCCAAGCCTTCATGCCCTATGTAAAGTTATTACCTGTAAACATCAGGTTTGGCCTGAAATGGACAAGATCAAGGTCTTACTGAAGAAAGGAGGTCGATGGAAACAGAAGGGAAATAATAAACATCACATAAAAAGAAGTTCATTGACTCTACGATACACATTTTTAAAAATTACATTTCAATGTCTTTGAAATTGGGGTCTGTCTTACATTTGTAACTGCCAAGAGATAAGTTTTATAGTTATTATTGCCCATACATCTGTAGCAAAACTTGCAGAATGGATATCATCAGCATGGAGGACATTCCTGGAGATAATAGTGGAACATCCTTTTAAGAAATGCTGCATTATTAATTCCTTTAGTGGCACAGAAGATGATATTGGTTGAATATTGATAACTCAAGGTATATTAGTTATCTAATGCTGCATAACAAATTACCACCAAAATGTAGCAGCTTGACACAATAAATATTTATTAGCTCACACAGTTTCTGTTGGTCAAGAATCTGGGAGTATCTTAGTTGGGTTTTCTGGCTCAAGAGCTCTCATGAGTTTGCAGTCAACATGTTGGCTTGGGTTGCCAATGCTTGGCTGGAAGATCCACCTTCAAGTTCACTCAGGTGGCTATTGTCCAGAGGTCTCAGTTCCTCACCAAGTGGGCCGCTTGACAGGGTTGCTAATGATGTGGCAGCTGTCCTCTCCTGAAATGAATAATCCAAGAGAACAACTAAGAGGGAAGCCACAGTGACTTTTTATGACCTGGTCTCTGAAGTCACACACTGTGACGTCCACTTTATTCTATTCACTAAAAGCAAGTCACACTCAAGTTTATGGTTTTAGGCTCTACCTATTGAAGGGAGGCATATCAAAGAATTCGTGGGCATAGTTTTAAAACTACCACTGTTGAGCAAAAACATGATTGAAAAGTTAGTCACAAATATAAAGAAACCATTTCACTTATATTTTTACCATATCTTCAAGAATGATATATAAAAACATCTGAATAAGTCTAACAGAGCTCCTTCATAAATGTAAAAGAAAACTTTTAAGTGCTACTAAAGAACTGCATTGTAGTATAATTGGCAGGGTTTTTTTAGTGGTATATGAAATAATCATGTCTTCGATTCAGTAAATATACTTCACAGGCCTTTTAAAATCACTGAAAAGAAAGTTTAGGAAGCAATCAGATTTGTTGATGTAACAAAACAGCTGTAATCACCCTTTCTCTGATTTACCTTTTAAAATTGTTCGAGCCATCATAGTCTGCTGAAGCTGTATCTTACACAAGTTTTATAGAAATTTTTGAGTCAGTACTAACTAGCTTGAAGTGAAATGACTTTTCCACTTGCATTTTTCCTTGATTTTCATGTGTCTCAGAAATACGTTTAAATAAACTGCATGGGTCTTTTCATAAATTATCATAGCAATTATAGAAATGTTTGGGGACTGGATTTTTCTACCCATATATTGAAAGTTTGGAGCATGGGGAGAGGGCAGAGCCTAAACCCACCTACACAGGGTTCACATTCTACTGGGACTGAAATATTGAGATAATTCCATGCCAGGAGGTAAACAGTCACTTCTAGCTCCTAATCCCCTACCACCACCCTATGACTTCCCCAGAATCCAGCAACTAACAGGAGAAGCGGGAAGGGAGGGAGGGAGGGGAGTTACTCTGGGACCCTCCTCCATTACTATGTCCAGCATCCCTTCTGATAGATGGATGCTATGCTATGTCCCTTATTAAGTATTTTGACTGTAACCCCTTGTCTTAGTTCATTCAGGCTGCTATAACAAAAATACCATAAACTCGGTGGCCAATAAAAAACAGAAATTTACTTCTCACAGTTCTGGAGGCTGGAAAGTCCAAGATCAAAGCCTGGCCAATCCAGTTTCTGGTAAGGGCCTACTCTCTGGTTCATAGATGGCACCTTCTCTGCATTCTTACATGGTTGAGAGGGCTAGCTAGCTCTCTGGGCCTCTTTTACAAGGGCACTAATCCCATTCACAAGGTCTCTGCCATCATGACTATCTTAATCTGTTTTCTGTTGCTTATAACAGAATACCTGAAACTGGGTAATTTATTTAAAATATAGAATTTATTTCTTATGGTTTTGGAGGCTGGGAAGTCCAAGGTTGAAGGGGTGCATCCTGTGAGGGACTTCTTCCTGGTGGGGACTCTGCAGAGTCCCAAGGTGATGCAGCGCATCACATGGCAAGAGGGCAAAAGTATGCTCATATACTATCTCAGGTCTCCCTTCATCTTTTTATAAAGCCACCAGTTCCACTTCCATGACAACCTATTAACCCATTAACCCACTAATCTATGAATGGATTAATCCATTCATGATGGCAGAGACCTCATGATCCAATCACCTCCTAAAGGCTCCACCTCTCGACACTGCCACATTGAAGATAATGCTTCAAAATGAGGTTTGGAGGGGACATTCAAACTATAGCAATCACCTAACTACCTCCCAATGATATCATCTTTTAATACTATCACACTGTGAATTAGGTTTCAACATATGAATTTTGGGGGGACACAAACATTCGGACCATAGCACCTTTGTATCTGTGATAATGAGAACAATAATTGCTTCTATATTCCTTTGTTTAAAAAAAAATGAACTGAACCTGGCATAGGGTAACTGATAGTTTGATATCTAGATATGACTAAATTTGGATTGGTTGTGTGGATTCTTGAAAACAAAGCAATGTTCTCTGGATTCACAAACTGGATGTATTTTAAGCCTAGTTATAGCTCAGCTACAAAAAGAAATAATAAAGGAGAATTATTTATTTAAAAATCATAGTTATTTTAGGAATATATTCTGAACAATGTCAAGGTTAAATGACATCTTATATTTTTCTTAGTAAGAGAAATAAATACTTAAATTATAAATCTGATCAATATTTCTATTAGAACAAATGTATAAGCTGAAGACAAATAATTTTATTTGAATATATTCTGTGGTGATTTTCACCTCTTTTCTGATCGAACTAATTCTTCAGAGAATTGTCAGAATCATGAGTTCAAATAAGCATAATGTTTAAATGAAGATTAATACAGTATTCTTAAAATTTTTTATAAACGAGTTAACACTTTTTAAAAAAATACAGAATACTTATATCTGCAAAATGGCCAATTTGAAAAATTCTCTAGATTTGCCCTTTTTAAAATTTTTAAGTCAAAATCTACATTTGCAATTGAACACAAGAATAAAAGTATTTCCAGCTACTTATGGAATTGGTGGCCATACTTACACAGACTTTTAATACAGATTGCATCCACAATATTTTGAAAAATGAAGCAAAATGAACAAAAATGAAGAACTGAGGTTCTTTCCATAGGATCACAAACCCTGTTCTCTTTACCATTTGTTCCATAAAAATGAAAATTTAAATAAGCTATCACTAGAATAGGGCTTAATTTTCTGACAATGTTATCTTTCTGTACACATAATTAAAGAACCTGAGAGGAAGCAACTACAATACACCACCACTGTAACTTGTAAATTTAATTCTGACTTATAAACTATAATTGGGAATATATGTGATGTTCCACCAAACATGTACACATACATTTCATATATAAATATATATATATATATGTGAACCTGAAAAATAAGCTAACATAAAGACAGCTGCAAAAACATAAAATAATTAAAGTTGTAACCATTTGCAATATTACTGAATTGAATTGGAATCTCTTTTCAGTTAGCTTATTGTCTGCTTTTAAATTATTTTCTTCAACAATGGTTTTCAAACTTGTTAGGGTGACCAAAACTTGGAAGCCATGATGCCCTTTACATAGCACCATGAATTACTGATGTGCTTAATTCCAACATAAAATTACACAAGCTATGAACAATTTTACCAACCAAGCCAACCACCTAGAAAGGCATGATGCAAAGACAAATTTGTGTTTGATACAACTACTCAAGTTTCATGTCCTCCTCTTCCTGGTAATTCACTTTTGTCTAACCTTAGCTCCCAGATCTGATTTCTTAGCTCTCCAACCCTAACTTGAAACCTGTTCATCTTAACTTGACCCAACATTACCTGAACCTTGGCTTCTTGCTGTAGATGTGGCCTTAATGCATTCCAGTATGTCTGCAAGTGAAAGCCAGCTCATCCCTAAGAGTGAGGCGAGTGGATTTTGAGGTGCTCCAGAAATCTAGCCAAGGTAGACAGGGTTATTGTGGAAAAGAGGAACAGCATCTCTCATGCTTAAACCTGACACACAACAGGTGCTCGATAAATATACTAACCTGAAAAACATCTCCAAAGGTGAGCTTGGGAATGAAGGGGTCTAGCCAAAGTAAGATCTGAAGCAAAGGTGAGATAGTTAAATGGACAAGTCTGTAAATGGAGAATAGGAGTTAGAACCAGCAGAGATTTCTCAGCATTGCTGGCCATTAAGCCACTGTAGACTGTTTATATGCTCTTATTCCTCAAAGAATCTGAAAAGGTAAGTGAAAGTAGCTTAGAGCTCATAAATGTAGAATATCCTATCATTTTTTGCTGAACCAAGTCTGAGAGGAAGTTGTCTAAATTTTTGAACATAGAATTGCATTTTTTTCCTGTGGCTACAACTTGGTACGCAGCTGCAAATACAGGAGTACTTTTGCCCTATAAGCTTGGGTTCATTTATTTAACAAATAGATCTCTAAACATAGGGAATGCTTTTTAAATATAGAAAATCATCAACACCTATGTCCACACACACACAAATAGCTATTGAGCACCCAAATGAGCAGCTGTTTTTGTTTTACAGTAATTGATTTGCTTTGTTCACCTATTTGGTTGCCTGCTATCACTTTGAGGTAGGCAAGCAGTAGTCGGAATAGACATTTAAAAACTAGGAAATAACTAAGATTTGAAAATTTAATTTTTCTTAGAATTGAGAAAGGATTGCCATCATAATTATGAGGTATAGCATCCCAAACTAGCACATAGAATTGGAAATTTTCCACTGAAATTTTTTCTTTATGGAGTTTGAGAATTAACTTTTCCATGTTTTTTGTTTGTTTTTGCTTTTTGCCCATTTTCAAAGCATTTAAGCATTAGTCCAGTTGGGAACTATCACACGCCCCCTTCTAGGGTCTGAATGTCTGTGTCCCCCCAAAATTCATTATGCTGAAACCTAATTACCAATATGATATCAGGAGGTGGGGTCTTTGAAAAGTGATTACATCATGAAAGCAGAGCCCTCATGAATGTGGTTAGTGCCCTTGCAAAAGAGACCCCAGAAAGCTGCCTTGTCCCTTCCACCATGTGAGGACATAGCTAGAAGTCACCATCTGTGAACCAGGGAACAGACCCTCACCAGACACTGAATCTACTGGCACCCTGACTTTGGACTTTCCAGCCTCTAAAACCATGAGATAAATTTCTCTTGTTTATAAACTACCCATTTCACAGTATTTTGTTACAGCAGCCCAAATAGGCTAAGACACCCTCCTGACTTCTGGGTAAACTTAACAGTAAAAATTGTCATCTGTTGAACACTACTATGTGTCAGATGCTTGATAGTTATTTGATCTTCTTATTAAAAGACCTATGAGGTATTATCATCCCCATTTTGCAAATGAGGAATAGAGATGTGCAGAAAGGTTAGATAATTTACCCAAGGTTGTATGGCTGCTAAGTGGCCAAACCAGGAATCCAGCCTGAACTCCTCAGACTCCCAGTGGGTGATCCCTTTTGTCATAGCACTTTGCTATTATTACCAGGGAGATCAACCCTCTGCAATATAAATAGGCCTTTATGCTCCTTGTTTACCTTCCCTTCCTTCCTTCAACTATGTCCACTTGAGATTACTCTCAGGTATCCAAAAATAAATTAATTCATTGCCACCTGCTACTAAGAGGAACAAAGTCCAAAGAATGGAAATATATGCTTTAAAACTCCTGCTACACAATTACATGTTAGTTGTGTGTACATTACTGATTGGGCAGTAAATATAGCAACGCAATCAGTCACTGAGGAATAAAGCATTTCACTTTTCTTACAGACACATGATGTTCCTGCACCCCTATAACTATCTAAACTTTTAAATAAAAATAAGAAGCTATACTGAATATGATTTTCTCATTATCTTGAAGTTGTCATTACTAACAGTATTGTAAACCACACATTATAGTAATAATGCTTAGCACTGCTTTAGCTTTCCTAACTTATTACACCAAGTTTTATGTCAACAATCTATGATAAAATGACTTTTTCCCTTTCTTGTTCATGTGGTTGAAATTCCTAGAAGTTCAAGAACCAGATTGCTAGTATATTAAAAATTAAAAAAACGCAATGAAATTTTAATTTTCTTGTCACATTGTCCCCTTTTATACAGTACAAACTGACAATTTGAAATCTGAATTTTTCAGGCAGTTGAAATATACATCTTTACCTTTGATAAAAAATCTTTTGATATATTTATTCATTAATGTCCCATTTGGTAGTGCAACATAAATTTAACTTTTCCTTGATTCGGAGTCACTGTGAAGAACACATATTATACTAAGTTGCAATATAACCACGCCTTTAGGGATTTGCTGCACAAGGCTGTCTACCTGTACACTGCATGGCCCCTGCTTACTACAAATTTAGACTCTTTGGTGCCTATGTCAGCAGCCACAGTACTTGTCTTGCTGCCTAACATCCCATACCCCTACCCGCTTTGCTGTATCTGTATCTAATCTGGTGTGGGCCTGGAAATGTAACTGAAGTTGTTACAATGTATTCATTATGTCAGTAAGGTTCTTTATGAGGCAACATAAATTTAACTTTTCCTTGATTCGGAGTCACTGTGAAGAACACATATTATACTAAGTTGCAATATAACCACGCCTTTAGGGATTTGCTGCACAAGGCTGTCTACCTGTACACTGCATGGCCCCTGCTTACTACAAATTTAGACTCTTTGGTGCCTATGTCAGCAGCCACAGTACTTGTCTTGCTGCCTAACATCCCATACCCCTACCCGCTTTGCTGTATCTGTATCTAATCTGGTGTGGGCCTGGAAATGTAACTGAAGTTGTTACAATGTATTCATTATGTCAGTAAGGTTCTTTATGAGGTTTACAGGGCTCTCCCAGGAGGAAAAGACATTTACTGCTTATAAACTCTGTGGTGTCTATGTGGCCTACATCTATGTAGTGCTTCTTAGTGTTTCTGTGAGTTTAAATAATATTTTAATTATGTTTTTCGTCTTTAGATCTTCCTACAATTTCCTAACATTTATTGCCTAAAAATATTGAAGTAAAAAGTGTCTGTAAGTCAAATTTTAATTTCCATAAATGTCTAGGGCAATGGCTACAAATTAACATGCAATTGGAATTGGTGTTCTTAGGCAGTATGCTCAGAGAAATGTATGTTTAGAGAAATGGTGACCAGATCTTAATACCAGGAATTATGCAGAGTTACCAATACATTTTCTAATGAGAAGCATTTAACTTTCCAGTGTTCATTGTGATAGGAAGGTTGATAGTTCAAACAATTTATTGCTGCTTTATAGTATACATAATTAAATGAAACATGTTAAACTCAAGGGAATTTTTAATAGGTTACTTGCAATTATTATTGCAGGCAACAACTTGTACATGATTTTATTTTCAAATCCACAAAAAACAAATTTTATACAAATCAGCACTGTAAAAATGTCAATTACAGCCCCAGAGGCTTTGCTGGCAGAATAATTGTCTAAAGTCTAGGATATGGGAAACAGGGCAACAACTTGTACATGATTTTATTTTCAAATCCACAAAAAACAAATTTTATACAAATCAGCACTGTAAAAATGTCAATTACAGCCCCAGAGGCTTTGCTGGCAGAATAATTGTCTAAAGTCTAGGATATGGGAAACAGGTTTTTTTTCTGGATTCATTTTTTTTTTTTTTTCCATTTCATTTCCTTTTTTTTTTTTTTACAAAAAAATTTACAAGTGAAATGTTACTACAAAACTTTTTATAAGTAATTTTTGCAAAACATTTACATTTTACCATCAACTATTTCTGTTTTAAAATCATTATGTAGATTTAATACCCTATGCTGCACATCAATTTATGTGGGATGACAACTTAGTGACATGCATAAAAAAAACACCACAAGGCATTAAAATGGAGACTTAAATACAAATATTGTTGCAATAAAACAGTTATAAAATTGAAAAATAGGACCTAAACATCATGCTTATCTAAGTTTGACAAATTAACTTTTTCTCCTAGATTACACACTTTTATTACTGCTCTCATGAGTGTGATAAATAATGACTTAACATCAAGTTCTAATGTAATCAGCAACACATACACAAACCTAACCAAAGAAAGTATACGGTAAGAAAAAACTATTCTAACACTGGAGTTTTACCATGATAAATACATAGCTTTGCACTGATAATTACAATAAAGAAAAGTTTTATAACAGTGGCAAAGGGAATGAACAGTGAAATGCCATTAAACAACTCTACTGCACATCTGTGCCCTATTACTTATAACAGCTATATCCCACTGAGTCAAATAAAGGACACTGAAATTTACGATTCTTATAAGACAGAAAAGTGGACTCAGAATGGTATGCAGAACAGACTGTCAAAATATTTCTAATTTCAGTGGTGAAATGTGCACCTGCTAACACAAATTTTATATGCTATAAAGCTATCCAGATTCAGTTTGATCAATTCATAATAGGCCTCATTGTTGATTAAAAATAACTTTCATTTCTGATGAACATATATAGCTTTGCATTAAAACTGATTTGGGAAATAATGATGCAGAGTGCTCACACTTGGTACTGACAACAACAAAAAGTGTCACTCTGAGGAAACATGATTAAAACATTAAGAAAGTTTCTTTGCATAAAAAAATTTATAGCACTGATTGTGTAGCATAATGATAGATAAAATATATATTTGATGTTTCAGCTCCTATATAATAAAATTAAAATTAACAATACCAAATGCTCCTCTGTACCAAACAAAACAACAAACTGATTCTGATGTTTTAAAGCCAGGAACATCAGTTGTTAAGAGTACATTAAATAAAATATACAAAACAATTTACAAAATCCAACTAAAATTTAAAGACTCTGTTACAAGTCTACAAAAGCTTTAAGAAACTTGAAATTTATAACCACAGTGTAAAAATTTTTTTTCCTTTAATCTCAAAGCTTTTTTATACAAACCGAAAGCACAAAAGACCTTCAGTTTTATATAACGCTACAAAGGGCTGGCCTAAAGTGTACATAGTGTAAACAGTGATCATTACAGTATTTCTCCTTCATCAAAAATACAAGAAACATCACAATTTTGGAAGAGAATTCGCATGAGTAGTACTTTTCCTGAAATAATAGAGAATGCACAAGAAAACATGTACCTATATTCAAACAGTCCGCAAACCCATGATATTAATAAATAGAACGGGTAAAAACTTTAGTTTTCAAATGGTCAATTTCATTAATTAAGATGCTGTGTAAATACTTTTTAAAAACACAAAATATCTTCTTAATGGTTAAGCTATTGGTATAATCCAAATTTTTTTCATATGAAACTTTTGGCCATCTTTCCTAACAAGACCCTTGCATAAACAATGAAATATATTTTTTTTAGTCACTTATTTGACTGAAAATTATTCTGATTTTTCAAAAATAATTTTTGCTTCTTATCACATCTATTATATATTTGTTAGGCTAATTTTTAGGAAAAATTCAGTTATTGATATAACATAAAGACATTACTGTGTTATAAATTCCTAATTAAACTTCTAACACAGTGCTAGAAATAAAATGAGATTGGCCAATTTTTAGTATAGGAAAACAAAAATTATAATGTAGATACAAGATAATTTTCTGCCAGCCTTGAAAAAAAGTGTGATAATTCTTTCTTTGGCTACCAAGTCAAAATATAAAGAATGCTGCACATTGTCAACATAACTCATATTTACAGAATATGAAACTACAGAACAATTTACACTCTATGCAAATATTTCCAATATAAACATTTAAAATGAAATTTTATGGTTCAGCCTAGGGTTAGGAATATAATCAATCCTAACTTTAAAACATTGCATGTTAAGTTGCCTCATTTTATTTTTCTGAAGCTATTATGAATTTTAACTACTTTTTTCCCAACATTTTCTAGAATTTAACCTAAGATTTAGCTCTAAGTTTCTCTTGTGTCTCCAAATGGAGAAAGTAATTGGACTTCACTGATTGTCTGCATACACACTACTATAATGTAGTGGTGATAAAGATCTGAGTTGCATCTCAGATTACTGTTTTGGAACTCACCTAATTCAACTGCTGAAGAATTTCTAACACTTAGAAAAGACGGCCAAAATTATTTTCAGTTCATTTTTCAAAAATCAAGCTAAGGAAATACAGTATCATCCCTATAATCAGTTAACTATCTGTTTTCTGTGCTACAGAGAAAAAGAAATACACGTAAATTATTACTGACTAGATTTATAACAAAGTACTTTCAAAGAAAATAAATCCAATTATGGTCCAGTCTACAAACTACTGAGGTCTGTCTTTTTAAACACGTTATCACATGATGTTAGAAGAGGGGAAGATTCTGTTTAAAGGTTATGTGATATATTTCCAAATAACTACAACTTATAGCATGGAGGAAATACTTTTCTGTTTCCAGTATATCAGTTAGCTTTTTGTATTTTTTAAAATTCAACACCTCATGTGTTGACCCAAAATCCTGGAATAGTTAAAGAAGCCAAGAATGAAAACATGATTTCCTACTCTGTAATCCACTTGACCAGCCCATTTCCAGATATTCAACGATGTGTAAACTTAAATGCAGCACTAGAGGTCTCTGTTATAAATAACTTTTCAGAATTCTTCCATGTTGGTTGAAACATTGGGAGTTGCTGGATTTGAATCTTGAGAAATGGCTGCAACTGTGACAATTCTTGGGGAGCCAAGCACCTCTGTAACAGATGAGTCCAGTTCTCCCGAGGTAACAATGGCAAGGGCTGTCCCACCACCTTTCTTATTCTGGTGCGTTTTGACATGTTTGGAAAGATGATCACTCCGCATAAACCTTTTAGAACATTCCGGGCATTCAAATCTCTTTTCACCTAAACAGAAAAATAGTAAATGAAGTTATATACATTTTACTTAAATGAAATTATAACTTTAAATAATTTCTCTCTGGCCACACTATACTTTTTGTAAGTTACGACTCTTTATAGTTTGACTAGTTGTAAAATATTTTATTTCCATTTTATTTAAAAAGACTATCAAACAAGTAGTGCAATATAGGAGAAAGACAATGTAATTGAGAATAAAAGACATGAACTGAAGTTCTGGTTCTGCTATGAACTGGAAAAAAAAGCTAGAGCAAGTAAAATAATCACTGTGGGCCTCAGTTTCCCCATCTACAAAACAAGGGGGTTTCTAACAGATGATCCTGAAAATCTCTACCAGATGTAACAATATATGACATTCAAGGCTCCTGTCCACTCTTTTTTAAAACTGCTACCTATGTTTTAGTTTTAATCCCTATAGGCATGAAATGTCTTAGAACCATTTCCACTAAAGTTAATAATTTAATAGTGTACTGAGTTCTTAACAAGGCAAAAATGGGAGGCAGGCACATTCTGCATTTCAAATTTAATAGAGTTTTTAGGTTTCACAGAGTAACACCGTTAGCTTCTGTTATCCAAAGTGATCCTTAAATATGCTCTCTTCAAAATATAAGATAGTTCTAGTGAAACTACTTCTAAGCTTTGGAATAAAAACTGTTAACAAAAAAAGAAAAAAAGCCATTTTATTTTTGTGCATAATGAATGGGGCACATAAAAACTTGGTTAATTGGTATATCCTTATGTTCACAATAAATATTAGCTTTAATCCTTCCCTTTTCATATACATAGAAAACCCTAAAGACTCCACCAAAAAATTATTACAACTAATAAATGAACTAATAAACAGAGGATACAAAATCAACACACAAAAATCGATAGCCTTCCTATATGCCAATAACTAAATAAGCAAACAAGAAATCAAGAAAGTAATCGCATTCACAACAGCTACCAAAAAAATAAAATACCCAGGAGTAAATTTAACCAAGGTGAAAGACCTTTATAATAAAAACTAGAAAACATTAGTGAAAAAAATTGAGGAGGATACAAATAAATGGAAAGATCCCATTTTATGGGTTGGAAGAATTAACATCATCAAAATTTCCATATCACCCAAAGCAATCTACACTTTCAACACAATCCCTATCAAAATACCGACAACATTCTTTCGGAAATAGAAAAAGGATCTTAAAATATTTATGGAACCACAAAAAACCCTGTATAGCTAAAGTGATCATGAACAAAAAGAACAAAGTTGGAAGCATCATACTACCTGACTTCACATTATACTATAAAGCTATAGTAACCACAATAGCATAGCACTGGCATAAAAACAGACAGACCAATGGAACAGAATAGAGAGCCCAGAAATAAACCCACCCACCAACAGCCAACTGATTTTCAACAAAGGACCCAAAAATATACAATGGGGAAAAGGACGGCCTCTTCAATAAATGCTGGTGGGAAAACTGGATATCCACATGCAGAAGACTGAAACTAGACTCCTGTCTCTCACCATATACAAAAACCAACTCAAAATGGATTAAAGATCTAAATTTAAGACTGGAAACTATGAAACTCCCAGAAGAAAACATAGCGAGGGAAAAGCTACACGAAATGGGAGTGAGCAGCGCTTTTTTGAACGAGACTATAAAGGCATAGGCAACTAAAGCAAAAATAGACAAATGGGAATATATCAAACTAAAAAGCCTCTGCACAGCAAGGGACACTATCAACAAAGTAAAGAGACAACTTACAGAATGGGAGAAAGAGTTTGCAAACTGCACATCAGACAAGGGGCTAATATCCAGAATATATAAGGAACTCAAACAACTCCACAGCAAAAAACCAAATAACCCAATTAAAAAATTGGCAAAGGACCTGAACAGATATTTCTCAAAAGAAGACATACAGATGGCCCACAGGCACATGAGAAAATGGTCAACATCACTATTCATCAGGGAAATCCAAGTTAAAACCACAATGAGATATCATCTCACCCCAGTTAGAATGGCTATTATCAACAAGACAAAACAACAAACGCTGGAGAGGATGTGAGGAAAAGGGAACTCTCCTACACTGTTGGTTGGAATATAAATTGGTACAGCCACTGTGGAAAACAGTATGGAGGTTCCTCAGAGAATTAAAAACATACACACCATAGGACCTAGCTATCCCACTACTGGGTATATACCCGAAGGAAAAGAAATCAATATATCAAAAAGACATCTGCGTTTCCATGTTTATCACAACACTATTCACAATACTCAAGAGATGGAATCAACTTAAATACCCATCTGAAACAGATGAATGGATAAAAAAACTGTATATATTCCATATACACAATGGAATACTATTCAGCTATAAAAAAATAAAATTCTATCAGTTACAGCAACATGGATGGAACTGGAGACAATCATGCTAAGTGAAGTCAGTCAGGCACAGAAAGACAAATACCGCATGATATCACTCATGTGTGAAATCTAAAAAAAAAAAAAGAAAAGAAAAGAGGTTCTTATAGAGGTAGAGAGTAGAATAATGGTTACCAGAGGCAGGTGGGGGGGGCAGGGGGGAGGACAATGGTGGATTAACAGGTACAAAACTAAAAACTATGGTATCTACCCTAAGTGAATCACTGTGCAATATATGCATGTACTGAAACAACACACTGTACCCCACAAATATATACAAATAAATGTTAAAAAAATTTTGAAAAACACAAACGATTACTTAAGAGAATGAAATGGTGTTTTCCTAGTCTGATAGTAGAACTTGTATAATAAGAATTCAGTTTTGCTGATTACTTTTCTTGGCCTTGCTTTTGACTTACCAGTAGAAAATCTACAGGTTCAAGTCTGTCAGTGTAAGATATTTTCTCCTTTTCTTCATGTGTCTGCTTTTACTTTTTTAAAAATTACATTTGCAGTATCTTATAGAACTTTTCTTTCTTGTCACAGTCTTTAAAAATTAAAGGATATATAAATGGTTTAGACAAAATTCACATTCAAAATAAAGGTAATTAAGTTTTAAGGTAAAGGGATTTTCATGAATGTTGATACTTAGGTAAGGTTGAAAAAATTAAATGCAGTTGAGGATCAATGTTAAATTCCTTTACCCTTTCAACTTTACCATTTTATTTCAAAAGAAATACAGTTTACAAATTTTAAAGCTGAATGAAATCTTGAAGATCTTATATTTTCGTTTTACAGATGAGTATGTTATATTTTCATTTTACAGATCAGGAAGTCAAGGTTCAGAAATTAATTTGTATGAGAATCGTACAACTTATTAATGACAAAGCAGGATTCCAGGCATCTGATTTCTAGCTTAGGCTCTTTATTTTACACCACCAGACTGCAACTAGAGACTGTTATTTTATAGCAACAATGGCTGTGAATTATCAGAAAGAAATCAGGTGGTGATGGCCTGAAGATATCAGATTGTTCAGTAAGTACACAGCTGGTGTTCAACCTGTACACAGTGGCTGCTTACTAAATATTTGTTAATTGTGATGTTTATGAACTCAGTCATTTTTCAACAAATATTTGTGAACATCTGCAATATGCCAAGCACTGACGATACGAAAATGAACAAGTGAGATTCTCTGACTTTAGGGAGCTTCCCCTCTCTTGAGATAGTTATTTGCAACCATGTAGAGCTACCAGTACCAATTAAGAAATAAAGAAATTCAAGTCATCAGCTACTCAGTGGCCTACTGTAAGATAAATGGGAAATGACAGTGACTAGGTTTGTGTGTGGACTTTGTAGTCTGTCTATTCATAAATGATGTGGTTATCCAATTAATTCCAAGTAATAAAAGCCGGCTAGAATCTCAAATAAGTAAATTATGTTGTAATTGACTTTTATTAGGGAATGACTCAATTCAGTTTATTATCCTTTTCCACAGAGAAGTGTGTTTTTGGTCATGTCAGATAATTTCTAAGTTTCCTACCTTTAGAAAATATTATTGTTATACTTTATTTCAAGGAGGTAAAGAGTGCTTGTACTAGCTATATATATATATATCTTTTTTATATTTATAATTATTTTAGGTTTCATAACTATTTATAATACATGAATATTTTTTATAATTAATGGAACTAATTACCGAAACTGTTGATATTAATTACTATGGTAGGCAGAATGATTCTACAAAGATGTCCATGCCCTAATCCCTGGAACTTGTAAATATACTATGCTACACGGTAAAAGGGACTTAGCAGATGTAACTAAGGTCATGGAGTTAATGTAGGGAGATTATTCAGAATTATCTGGATGGGCCCAATCTAATCACAGGAGCTCTTAAAAGCAAAGAACTTTCTTCAGCTGGAGTCAGAGAGATTAGAAGTGTGAGAGGGACCTGACCTGCTATTGCTGGAGATGGTCACATAGAAAGTATAAGAAGGAATGTGGGCAGCCTCTAAGAGTTGACACTGGTCCCCAGCTGACAGCCAGCAAGGAAAAAGGGACCTAACTCCTACCAACAGCAAGGATCTGAATTGAGCTGACAATTCTTCCCCAGAGCCTTCAGAAAGGAATGCTGCCTTGATGACACCTTGATTTCGGACTCCATGAGACACTAAGCAGAGCACCTAGCTGAGCCCACTTGGACTTCTGACCTAAAGAAACTATGAGGTAATAAATGTGTGCATTGGAAGCTTTTAAAATTTGTGGCAATTTGTTATGGCAGCAATGGAAAACTAATAGTTACATAAGATATAACCTTAAAAAAAATTAAAGTCTAATAAAATAAATTATACCTGACCTATTGTACGAGGATACTCCAAAAAGTTCATGGAAAGATTCATATTATCTCTTCTATTTTTCCATGAACTTTGTATAGTTCCAGATCTGTCAAATGTCTTCATCATAAGTACCAAAGCATGTCAGGGACAAAGTCCAAACTTTATATTTCTATGAAAATCTCAAAAACATAACCCAAACATTTTTTAATAAACTGAGTATAGAAAAAGTTGCTTCTTTTGGTTACTTTATCTTACAGAATGCCATGCTTTATTACATTATTATCAAAAGAAGGTAGTCTTTTAAAAATCTGCTGAGATTTTAAAGTGGAATCACAGATTTGAATAGATACATGAAATAAATCCAATCTTTTAAGCTTTACACGAGTATATATGAAATACCCACCAGGAGTAAGTTGTCTAGTGATCACAGTTCTGCCTATGATCTGGTTTTCAAATGTTACCCTCAAACTTAAGCTAAAACAATAATAAAACATACTTAATGAATTACTAATGCTATTTCTAAGTTTGTCATTTGGTAACATACCTCCATATTTATAAATTAAAATTGACTTCAGGAGCAAATTAAGGAAATGTAGTAGTTTCCTACAGTTTCTGTAAGAAAATACCACAAATTAGGTAGTTTAAAACAAAAAAAAATTTACTCTCTCATAGTTCTGGAGGCTAGAAGTCCAAAATCAAGGTGTAAGCAGGGCCATGCTCCCTTCAAGGACTCTACAGAACAATACTCCCTTGCCTCACCCTAGCTTCTGGTGACCCGGCATTCCTTGACTTGTAGCTGCATTGCTCCAATACCTGCCTCTGTCTTCATGTGGCATCTTCCCGTGTGTCTTTTCCCCTTTTTATAAGGACAGCAGCTATTGCATTTAGGGCCTACCATATTCCAGTATGACTTAGTTTCGTTTTGTCTGCAAAAACCCTATTTCCAAATAAGGTCATATTCATAGATACTGGCAATTAGGACTTGAACATCCTTCTGAGAGACACAGTTCAACCCACCACAGGGGCATTTTTAAATGTCTGGCATTTGTTATAACTAAGTAATAAACACACACACTTGGCTCAATGAATAACTTCGACAAAATGTCCATGTGCTGCATATACACAATGTGCAGAATATGTACAATTTCTTACCCAGTCTAGAATATCTAAACAAGTCTTTTCATAAGTACCCTCAAGTCTCCTGTAAATAAAGGGGGGGAGGCATGATAATTTGAGAGAAGTGATGTGGCTTTAATATTCTTGAACTATAAGACTGGGGGTAAAGGGAGTGTGAGGGGAGTGACAAAGGACATAACAAAAGATTTAGATAATTATTAAGGTAATAGGAAAACTGACAAAGAAAAATAGGATTGACAGTTCTGAAAGACTGGCTGAGATCTGAGACCATGAACTTATAGAGACACCACTCTGAATAATGAATAAGTGATCATTTTTCCTACAGCAATAATCAACTCAAATACAGAAGCCCTTTAGTTACTTCATTATAAATGCTTTATTTAGGCAATCTTACCTACTCTAACAGTTTTAATCTACTCTACACCTAATCTATAATGATGGCTAACACCAAGATCCAGATTCCTAAACTCAGCTGTGCATCAGACATCTCTTAGATGTGCCACAAACAGCATCGTTCAACATGTCACAAGCAAAGTCCATCAACACTCTTTCTAATCCTTATAATGTTTCAGAAAAAAAGGGGGGAGAATGCAAAAACAACAAAAGAAGGTGATGCCAGTGAAGATGGTGGTGAAGTAAGAATCTCCAAAAATTTGCCCCTCCCTAAAAGCAACAAAATATCTGGGGGGAAAATTGTCCAAAGCAACCATTTCAGATTCTGACAATTAATCAAGGTTTGCAGCAATCTGAGCAGTATTTATTCAAGAAAAATGGCACAATCCTGGTAACAGCAGCAAGCTTTGTGGTGATGAACTTGCTAGTTCCATCTTCCACTTCCCAGCTCTATGGCAGCCTTGAAAAATAACAGCATGGGTTCTCAGCACAGCCTGGCAGCCACTAGAGGGAGTTAACTCAGCCTGAGCTCTTTCAAAGCCTCATTCCAAAGAATCATCATTTGATCTGTCTGGAGGGTCCCTGAAGTTCCCACTTTCAAGACTGTCATATTTAACCACAGTCTCAGGCAACCCAGTGTGAAATGACTTCTTTCAGGTGTGCAGTGGGGTGTGTGTTTGTCTAAAACAATTACAAGCAAGTGTTTGAACTTAATGGATACCGAAGGCAATGGATAACAGTTGGGACAACTAGATTAAACAAAAAGCTTAAAAGGAAAAGCTAGCTAGGAAATAAAAAGCTCTTAAAAGCTCTGACATGGGCCGAGCCCGTGGCGCACTCGCGAGAGTGCGGCGCTGGGAGCACAGCGGCGCTCCTGCCGCGGATTCAGATCCTATATAGGGATGACCGGTGCGCTCACAGCGCTCACTGGCTGAGCGCAGTGCGGCCGGTCTCAAAAAGGACAAAAAAAAAAAAAAAAAAAAAAAAAAAAA
>NW_007727060.1:445267-475166 GCF_000696425.1 Galeopterus variegatus
AAAAAAAAAAAAAAAAAAAAAAAAAAAAAAAAAGCTCTGACATACTCCTGGGAATCTAGAAGGCCACACACATGCTTAGTGTTAGAGCCCGCTCAGGAAAGGCCCAAGAAAGCCCTAACTCTCAACCTGTGCTTAACACCTTGAGGCTCTGTGTACGCAGGAAGTGAAGGCTAAGGCAAAGTTGTCAACTGACTGGCTGAGTGTTGAAGGTGTGCACACAGAGTCTTTATCTTTAGCACAGAATTAGAGATTTAATGGTTCCAGGTGTTTAAAGAAAGAATATTTGAAGAAGCAATAGGTGAAAACTTCCCAAATCTGACGAAAAACCTTAATCTACATATCCAGGAAGCTCAATGAACTCCAAGTATGTTAAATGCAAACAGAGTCACATTGAGACACATTATAATCCAACTGCTGAAAGTCAAAGACAAAGAGAGAATCTAGGAAGCAGCAAATGAAACTAAGTTTGACAACTTGGAAAAGAAGTCAATTAACCTCTCAAGACTTCAGGTTCCTCATCTATAAGATGATGGTGTTGTACAAAATCATTCTTAGGATAACAGCCAGTTGTTTTAAAAAAAAGAGTCCATTAAGCTCTAAATCTTATTATCCTTGATGGAGCTAAGTGCTGCATGATTCTGAGGCATGTGCATAAGGCTGAACAGAAAACTGTTTTGAATTCTTAAAATATGAAATAATTACTAAATCTCTCTTTTCACACTGCAGTCACTCAAAAATGAGTTTGTTTCATACTTTCTAAAATTTGTGCTTTATATACAGTAAAATTCAATTTGGGGGGCATACAGTTCTATTAGTTTAGACAAATACACCAAAATGAAAATACAGAAGAGTTGCTATCGCTTCCAAAAATATCTTTATGGTGTCTTTTTGTAGTCAAACTCTCCCTCCTCCCTGCTTACATCCTGGAAAACATGGATCTGTTCTCTGTCCTTACAGTTTTGATTTTTTTCAGAATATCATATAAATGGAATCATATATTATGTAGACTTTTGTTTCTGACATCTTTCACTTAGTGTAATGCTGTTTCATCCATGTTGTTGTGTTTATTATTAATCATTCTTTTATGCTGGGGAGTAGTACTCTACTGCATGAGTATACCACAGAAAGTTATCCATTCACAAACTGAAGGACATCTGGGTTGTTTCCAATTTTGAGCCATAATAAATCTGCTATATACATTCGTAGCTTTTTCTGAACATAGTTTTTATTTCTCTTATGTAAATACCCCGGAGTAGACTGCTAGATCATATGGTAAGAGTATGTTTAACTTTGTAAGAAAATGCCAAGATGTTTTCCAAAGGTGCTGTGCCATTTTGCATTCCCACCAGCAATACATGAGAGTTCCCCTCACATTCCCCTCAGATTTGTTAGAAAACAAAGGCCCTGTTTACCTTCCTCCTGCCAGAGATATCAGTATTTTCTATTGTTTTTGGTTCCTATGCTGCCACTCCTGCAGTGCAATGTGCGAATGTGACTGGCTTTGGAGCACAGGGCCCCTTTTCTTGCTTCTCTGACTAAACACAAAGAGTTTCTCCCAGTTTTTGCTGCCTACATCTGCCATGCAGTGCTCACAGAGTCAAACCTGGGAGACAATGAAGGGGAAAAACCCTGTGAAATTAACCTATATCATGCACTGTTATTCAAGTTTTTACTGCACTGAATTGTCTACTGTTTAGTTTACACTGTCCTCATTTAGATGCTTAAGAAAACAAACAAACTTGGACAAGAGTGTTTAATGTAATCAATGAGACAGACAAGCTATATATAGTTTAATTCATTCTGGCTGACAACAGACTCAAAGGCAGCAGTTTCGACCATTTCATACACTAATCTGAAGCATCTATGAAAAAATTATGGGGGAAAACTTCAAAGCAACTGAAGGAGTTTCCTGTTTCATCTATTTTCATCTAATTTTCCTTATTTTATGAAAAACATTGGAGTTTCATTCCCAAACTGATTTTGCAGGATCTGTTTAGTTTCTATTAAAGTTTATAATTATTTATATAACTACAAATACATATAACTTTCTTTTACAGATTAGATATTTTCTAATCTGTAAAATGGAGCTAATTTCTATGTTACAGTGTTATTGTTAGAATCAAATGAAATATCTCCAAAACATCAGATATACGGTGGCTGATCAAAAAATGTCAGTTCTGGGACTGAATGGTTATCTCAGTTATGGTGTGTTATAACACCAAGGTCAAGGGTTTGGATCCCTGAACTGGCCAACCACCAAAAAAAAAAAAGTCAGTTCTATTTTCCCTTTTCTCCCATATGTACTTTGGTACAAGTTAATGTTTAAAGTCTAATTCAATAATTTATTCAAATTAATTTACTCAATAAATATCGAGTCCCCAAAATGTACAGACATGTACTAAATAGAGGGGGTAGACGTTATGACCAAAAAAAATGAAAACTGCCTGTATTAGTCCATTTTTGTTGCTTACAATAAAGTACACTAAACTGGGTGATTTATAAAGAAAATGAAATTTGTTGCTTACAGTTTCTGAGGCCGAGAAGTCCAAAGTCTATCTCGTGGTGGCAACAGTAACTCAGGGGTCTCACATTGCAAGATAATGGAAGCAGAGAGAGAGACAGATAGACTCTCCTCTTTTTTTAAAGCCTTCAGAACCATGCCCTTGACCACCATTTTTAATCCATTCACTACTGCACGCTCCTACAACCCAATCACCTCTTCAAGGCCCCACCTTACAATTATCATAATAGGATTTCTCACCCTCTTTACAGTCACAATGGGGGGTCACAATAAAACTTAGGGGACACAATTTAAAATTCAGTGAGTTTTGGGGGTCGTAATTCAATCCACTACACTGCCCTACCAGATGTCAAGACTTAATTTACACCAATATAGTAATTAAAATAATACAGTATTTTTGTAGAAACTGAGAAATAGATAAAAGCTTAAAAATAGAGAACCCAGAAACTGAGACACACCTAAATGGGACATTATATGAGATAGGTACCATTACAAATCAATAGAAAAAGAATGGTTATTCAAGAAAATGGTTTTCAATATGGAAAAAAAAAATTATATCCCCATTTCATTACATTATCAAAAAAAATTCCAGGCTGATAAAAGCCCAAACTTACAAAAAGGAAATTTTAAAGCTATTAAAAGAAAATGTTTTTAAAAAGCAAAAGACAAAAGGAAATATTTATAACTGACTAAATAAAAATGTGAAACTTTCAGATCCCTTTACTGGCCAGCCACCCAAAAAATAAACAAAACAAAACAAAAACTTCCATATGATAAAAGATAGCACAAAGATAAAAGACTAGCAGTATAAGGGGAAACTGCAGCACACAAATCATATGAATAAGAAAAAGGAAAACAACAGAAAAATGAGGATGGAAAAACAAATAGAAAAAGAAATACAAATGACTAATACACACATGGAAAGATGCTTAATCTCACTGATAATCAGGAAAAATGAAAACTGAAAAAACTAAGAAACAATTTTAGATTGACAAAAACTTCTGAGGCCTGATACTACTGAGTATTGGTGAGCACAGTGAAGTGCAACTGCTAGTGAAGTAAAGACTAACAGCCACTGTAGACTCTTTAGCCCTTATCTAGCAAAACCAAACATATAAATTCTGTATGATCCAATAATTCCATTTCTCATGCATGTTCACTGTATGTTCACAGCAGCAAAGTTTGTAACAGCAAAAACAAAGAAACAAACCTAACAATAACGTCAACAGTTTCGGAAACGAATTAATACAGTGTGGTAGAGTAATGTGATAGAATACTATATAGCAGTTAAAAGAAATATAGGAACTTTGATAGATCTCAAAACATAGTAAGTGAAATTATGATTCTGCAATGTATGTAAATTTCATAATATACACAAAACAATATTTTATATGCGAATCCCTAAATAATATATTTAAGAGTATTAAAAATGTAGTGAAAACAGACATTAAATTCACGATAGCTGTAGATCCATAAATAATATATATTAAGAGTATTAAAAATGTACTGAAAACTTAGACACATTAAATTCCTGATAGCTGTTATCTTTGGATGGGCAAAGAAGATATCAACTTCATAAATGATTTGTTTTATTAAAAAATAACAGAAAACAAAATATTAGGAACTGTCAATTCTGTGTGAGGGTTAGGTGGGTACTTGTTACGGTATTCTTGATACTTTGGTGAATTTTCTAGATTTATTAAAAAAGAAAGAATGAAGGGTATCAATAAGACCATAATTCAACTCTCTTTTTATCTACTTAATCTCTTACAAAAAATAGTATGTATGTGAATTCAACAAGCTAAAAACACAAGACAAACAAATGGAATAAATTTCAGGTCATTTAAATATGCTGATAAAGCACAAAACGTACCTCAGAAATAAGGTAAAGAATTTTGATCTTAAACATCATCCATATAATTGCTAAAGTGAATTCTTTCTCAATTTGCATATTTCCAATTTGATAGCTAAACTATCATTAAAACTTTCATCTCAGCACTGGAAAAATAAGTAAAAAGTAGAAGTCCTAAAATAAACCGACTAATACTCTGGTTTCTCTTCAGATCATATAAATCTTTCGCCTTTTACTAAAATAAACCAACTAACCGGTATGGGTTCTTCTATGTCTCTGAAGCTCATCACTCCTTGTGAATCTTTTGCCACAAAACATCCAGTTGCAGACGAAAGGTCTTTCTCCAGTATGCCAGCGAAGATGTGCTCGTAGGTGAGATGTTTTGCCGTAAACTTTTCCACATCCTTCAATATGACAGATATGTTGTTTCTTTTTTCCTGGTTCATTACTACCTCTAACAAAAACAAAAGCCAAAGATTAATTACATTCCCAAACACCAAGCTTATAGTTATAGGAAAATAAAAGGGACTCAAGGCAATTAAATGAAGCTTTTCTGAACAGGTTTCATCATGATGCCACAACTGTAGTTAAAGTCAGAAAAATCTCAATTTAGGAAAAAATAAAACAGTTCGGCATCCTAAAAATAAAAATGCTATAAAAATTTGTTAATTTCAGAGAGTTTATTTCATGTTCCTTCCCCAATGGGCTCTTCCTTTGGGGAAAAAAATCTCTTCAAGCGTTAGAAGACACTTGAAAATTGTCTTCTAAAATACCAAAAGGATGGCTAACTTCAGTTAAAAGTGTAAGGTACAGAGTCTAATTTCCAGCAGGACAGTGTGAGGAGTTACATGGACCTGCTCCTCAGTGAAACTGGTAAAAATTATTTAAAAAAAAACAACAAAAAACACCATTTAAAGTCTCTGGAAATAGTCCTAAGAGCAAATAACAGCAAATAAAGAAACATTTATTCAACAAAATCTAACAGAACTAGGTAAGAATACTGAGAGTCTGTGGCATTTGAACCAAGACTCACTTCTTCCCTTTTCCCTCCCACTTCTGTGACACAGGAGCATTACAGACTAGTACAGCCAAGAACAGGGTTCCCTTTCCTCCCACCTCCCAGTCAGAAGCCTATCTCCCCAGAAGGGGCAAGCATTTCTCATCCTCCCTCCAGCTACCTGTTGCTGAGTCTTAAGGTCAAGGCAAGTGTGGCTGACACCCAGCTCCCAACCCTAGGACATAGGCTCTACCTTGGATGTGGCATGATAAAAATGCTAGGATCCAGACTGCCCTTGACCTGGCTCATTTGTAGTTCATAAATTGGAGGTTTTAAACCAGGAAAGACAAGCTGAGACCTAAGGCTATTGCTGTCCCTGTCACCAAGCATTTAGCTCCTAAAGCAGGGATGTCACTCAGAGAGAAACATGATACTGTTTCAACCTGCAGCTCAAGAGCCATGGCTCAAATTTTGGACAGAGGGACAAGAGCATCATAAAAACCAGAGCTCCAAATCTCTTCCCAAAGGAATGAGTGAGGAGAAGTTCAAACCTGAGGGTGCTCTCAAAAAAAGTGCAGACTTTGCAAAAGGCAATTGAGAGGAAACTCTAATAGATTTGACGGAGATACGGGCTAAACTGTATGCTGGCTAGTTTGCCAGAGAGAAGCAAGAAAAGAGGCTGGGAGCAGCCTTCCTGGGGTCAGAATAATGTCAAACACTGAGATTCTCAGAAAGTGTCAAGAAAATTAACAAACCTTTAACTTGACTGACCAAGAAGAAAAGAGGGAAGACACATATTACTAGAATCAGAAATGAAAGAGGGGACATCACAACCAACCTTACAGAAATAAAAAGGATAATAAAAGAATCCTAGGGCCGGCCCGGTAGCGCAGTGGAGAGTGCGCCACTTGGGAGCGCGGCAGCGCTCCCGCCGAGGGTTTGGATCCCATGTGGAGACCGGTTCCCGCTCACTGGCTGAGCGCGGTGTGCGCGCAACACCGAGGGTTGCGATCCCGTTACCGGTCAGTAAAAAAGACAAAAAGGAAAAAAAATAAAAAAGAATCCTATAAACAATTCTATGCCAATTACTTAGATAACTCAGATGAGATGGACAAATTCCTAGAAAGACTCAAAATACCAAAACTGACTCAAGAACAAATAATCAATCAGAATAAACATATAACAAGTAAAGGGACTGAATTAGTAGTAATCAAAACTACCCACAAAAAAAGCCCAGCACCAGAGAGCTTCACTGGTGAATTCCACAAAACATTTAAAGAATTAATACCAGCTCTTCACAAACTCTTTCAGAAAAAAAAATTGGAGGGAACACTTTCCAACTCATTCTGAGGCCTGTATTACTGTTACTAAAACCAGATACTGACATTACAAAAAAAGAAAATCACAGACCAGTATCTCTTAGGAGTATGTATGCAAAAATCCTCAGCAAAATAGTAGCAAAGTGAATCCAGCAAAATATAAAAAGAATTATCCATCATGACCAAGTTGGATTTATCCCAGGAATGCTGTGAAGGTTAATTCTAGGTGTCAACTTGATTAGATCAAGGAATTCCAAGAAACCTGGTAAAGCTATTTTTTTAGGTATGTTAGAAACATGAGGGTGTTTCTAGCAGAGATTAGTATAAGAGCCTGAGTGGACTAGGTAGGAAAGACCTGCCCTCACTGTGGGTGGGAACCATCCAATCTGCTGGGGCCCAGAGAGAACAAAAGACAGAGAAAAATGGTGAATCTCTCTATCCGCTGGAGCTGGGATACACTCTTCTCTCCTGTCCGTGGACATCAGAGCTCAAGACTTCAGCTTTTGGGTCCCAGGACATACACCAAGGACACCACTGGCTTCCCTGTTTTTGAGGCCTTTAGACTTGGACTGAGCCCTGCTACCTGCATCCAGTTGGCAGACAGCCTATCGCGGGACTTTTCTTCATAATCGCGTGAGCTAATTCCCCTAATAAATCCCCTGTCATATATTTATAACATATCCTATTTGAATCTGTCTCTCTCTGGAGAACCCTGACTAATACAAATGCAAAACTGCCTTAACATCTAACAATTAACGTTAACATACTATATTAACAGAATAAAAAACAAAACTACACAATCATCTCAATAAATGCAGAAAAGCATTTGACACAATCTAATGTGATAAAAATACTCAGTAAACAGGAATAGAAGAGAGCTTTCTTTTTCTTTTATTGGGATATACCCCATCAAAAGTCAACAAGAATACTGAATGACATTTTAAAGTCAAAAAATACTAACTGAATCATGATAAGTCTGGGACTGTCTATCCATACAACGCAGTATATTACTCATCTACAAAATCAATAAAGTACTGATCATGCTATAATATGGCTGAACCTTGAAAACATGCTAAATGAAAGAAGCCAGTCACAAAAGATCACATATTGTACAATCCCATTTATATGAATTATCCAGAACAGGCAAATTTATAAAGACAGAAATTAGTTTAGTGGTTGCCTAGGGCTTGAAGGGTGTGTGTGTGTGGGGGGGGGGCATCGACTTCAGAAATAAGGAATGACTGGGGGGGGGGGGGGGGGCTAAGAGGGTGATGGCTAAAGGATACAGGATTTCTTCTGAGAATAATGAAAACATTCTAAAATTGATTAGTGATAGCTGCACAACTCTGAATATATTAAAAACCACTGTACAATTGTATACTTTAAATGGGTGCATTGTATGGTGTGAGTTTTATATCAATAAAGGTGCTTAAAAATTTTACACAATAAATGAAAAAAGAAAACAATTTTTAAAAAAGTATAAGGTTGGGCCGGCCCAGTGGCGCATTCTCCAGTGCGCTGCTTGGGAGCTCCCACCGAGGGTTTGGATCCCATGTGGAGACCGGTTCCCGCTCACTGGCTGAGCGTGGTGCGGGCGCAACACCGAGGGTTGCGATTCCGTTACCAGTCAGTAAAAAAGACAAAAAGGAAAAAAAAAAAAAGTATAAGGTATAAGGCAGAGGACCACCCAAATTCCATTCCTAGGATAGCCCAACTTAATTCCCTTCATAACACTTATATCTTAACATTCTGGGCTACAAAACTAGTGAAGTTTCAGTGATCAAGGTATTCAAGCAATGCCTTGGTTTTAACTACTATTTTATGCCTTCCAGAGAGAGAGAGTTGAAAATAGAGCATTTATTTACCTTCCTTCTCCTTCCCTACAATTAGGACAGGAACAGGCAACTCTTCGAAGCCTCTTGCCAGGTTGCACCTCTTGATCAGAAGTTTGCTGGCCTGGCTGCAAATGCACTTGTGTGAGTTGATCAGGACTAACAGCACCTATCGTGGCATTAGCAATACCTCCAACTGCTACAGTTACAGGAGCTATAGTAGCTTGTTGGACTTTTACTCCATCTTGTCCTTGCTGCTGACCTAAAAAGGAAGGGGAAAAAAAGAGTATTATAATGTTTTCTGTTCCTCAAGAAAGGATAATAATTTGTGTAATAATTTGTTCTAATAATTTGTGTAAAATACAAAGGCAAAGGGGTTAATGACTAATACTATGCCAATCCTCCTAAAATATACTTACTACAGTTGCTCAGATTGTCTCTTTATCTAGTTGATGGGACTATACATAAATCATTTAACACCTTTTGTGGCTTAATTTCTCTATCTGTAAAATAAAGATTATAATACTTGCCACCTACCTACTTCACTGATGTACTGTGAGGGTTTATGAGACATTTGAAAAGCACTCTGAGATCCTCAGATGAAAGATGCTATATAAATACAAAGTGTTATTACCATTTCCACCGTAAGCAATATATCTCATTCATGTCAGGAAAATATAGGCATGAAGAATAACAAAGGATTAAATTTTATGAACATTTCTAATTTCTAAATAGTTTAAATTAAGGAAACATCTTTTTACTGCTTAGTCGTCTTTTTTTAGTATACACATAGAATTTAGTATTTTTAAATGCAAAACCATCCATGATTATTACATACTGTCACTATAATCATAAAAAGATATTTAGAATATTATTATTTTATTCACTAACGTTTGATACTGCTTAGACTTCATCTTTTAGGTTAGTACATATACCAGCTTGTCTTCTTCACTTAGGGAACACTACAATAAACAATGAATAATACAACCAAAAAATATCTATTTGCATCACTTTATCTTGAAGTACAACTAGCGTACGCCTTATACTTACCCTTTCTTTCATACAGTTGTATGCTCCCCATCAGGTGTGGGAATAACGAGTATGTGAATCGACTGAAAATAAAACACCAATTTATGAAGGAATGCTCCCACTTCAGAGAGTTGATGTAAGAATTAAATAATTCTTACAAATCCCTTACTACAGTGTCTGACTCAGCATTGTTTATTACAATTAGCTATTATTACTATTAGTCTCCACTGAGTTACGTGGCAATACAAGAATAAATTATGCTAGCAGAAATAAACATGTGGGTCCTGGGGGTAAAATAGAAAGGCTTATTTTAAAGCTGCACATGTAGTACTTTAAATTTATAAAACAACCCAGAAAAGACAATAAAAATTGCCAAGTGAGAAATCAGCATACATTTTCTAAACAAAATAAAACCTCTGACTCTCCCAGCCAAAGTCAATCTCACCCTACTCTGTGTATCCATGGTACTCTGAACCCAGTTAGCTCAGTTTGGTAGCACCTATAAATAAAATGCAAATAAAAACATTTGTTTTTGCAACCATTCTAATAAGAATACATATTTTAGTTCCTCTACTGATGTTCACACTTTTTTTCACCTTTTGATTTAATGTGTTGTGATAAGTAAAGCAATGCAAGTGCAGTCAAAAGTTGTGGATTCATGACTATGCACTTGGAGATCCTCAGTCTCCTCACCTCTAAAATAATAACACTGACCTCCCTAAAATTCCTGTCTCTTATCTACTTTAAAGAGTTGTTTCTGAAGATCAAGTTGATTTTCCACAGGTAAAGGCTTTATAAATTGTAAAGCAATTGTATAATTGTTATACCTCAATGTATCTTTTGAGCACATGTAAGTTTTACATACTCAGTAAAACCAGATCCCTTAAGGATGACTTTGGCTAAGCAAATGGTTCAAACTACTTATGTACCTAGAAGCACATACTCCCTGTTTACTGCAAAGATTGGATTTCTAGAAATGGGAGCTGTCTAAACAAGTACCAAATAAAATCTTTACAGCATTTTCCCTATGGAAATGCAGGTATTTTAAGTTGGCAAGTATTCTTTGTATCTCCTGAAGTCATGAAATATTTTGGGCCATAATTTTTCCAGCTATTGTTCATATAACAGTTGGTCATTCCTTTCAGGTTGCAATGATATATAAGATGACCATCATGTTAAAAAATTGCTAGGGATCCCTGATCCCTCATATCTCTTGATCATTTCTCCTTGACAGACTCCTCAGCCATTTGTTCAATGCCTAAACAACTTGTTATTTCAATGAACAATACTAGGCAAATCACATTTGATTTATACAGTTAAGCCTGATAACTGACTTCTTCACCTCGATGTTTCACAGACAGCTCAAGTTCAACATACTACTTTCTTTTCATTTCCACTGACACCAATAAGTCACGAAACTCCATACCAAGACCTCCAAGGCCCTGCTTAAGTATAATTCTACCGACCCTGCTCAGACATCATCATGTATTAGTCTCTCTTGTTCACTCTGCTCCTGATATACTGGCCTTTCTTCTAATCCTCAAACAATTCAAGCTTATTTCTTTCTCAGGACCTTTGCACATATTCTCTAGTATGGGTGGGGATGTCTTTGCACTCAGATCTTTACATAGTTGACTCCTTAGTAATATTCTGTCTCAGTTCAAATCTCCCCTCTTTAGAAATGTCATTCCTGACCGCATCATCTAAAAGTGGTCCCCCTCAATTCATCTTTATATCATCACCTACCTTTGTCATATTTTTCTTAAATTATTTTGTCCTTTTTTTTTCTCGATCTTCACCTCACTTCTGAATGTTAAGCGCCACGAAAGCAGGGATCTTGCCTGTTAATGTTCACTACTGCATCTCTAGTGTCTGGAATAGTGCCCAACATATATCAGCCACTCAGTAACACAGGCTTAATAAATCAAAGTTTTAAAATGAAAAATTACAGCTGGCTGGCTAGCTCAGTTGATTAGAGCATCATGCTGATAACACCAAGGTCAAGCGTTTGGATCCCCATAGCAGCTAGCTGCCCAAAAAAAAAAAAAAAAAAAAAAAGAATTCATCTTCTCTTCCAATCTTGCTACTACTAATGTCCATTTCAATAAATGCTACTCTCACTCTCCTTATTACCCACTCAAAACCTTAAAATGTCATCTTTTCCATGTGAGCCAGCCACCAAAAAAAAAAAAAGAGGCACCTGTTAGGCCACTTCTTTACCCATTACACCCATTGATTGCCAAGTTATAAAGGTGCTACGGAGCAACAGCTCCTACATTTATCTTATCTTTATGTTGCCAAGACCATTGCCCTGATCCAGGCCCTTGTTATTTTATGCTTCTATCAGCCTCAATGGACACTTCTCTCCCATATCATCTTTCAACCTGCTGCCAGAAAAGTCAAAAAAAGGGCCGGCCCGGTGGCGCACTCAGTAGAGTGCGGCGCTTGGGAGTGCGGCAGCGCTCTCGCCGAGGGTTCGGATCCCATATAGAGACCAGTCCGCTCACTGGTTGAGCGTGGTGCGGGCGCGACACTGAGGGTTGCGATCCCGTTGCCGGTCACGGTACGGGCGCGACACTGAGGGTTGCGATCCCGTTGCCGGTCACGGTACGGGCGCGACACTGAGGGTTGCGATCCCAGTTCCATGCTCAATAATTTAATCATTCTCCCTTTAGCCAAAGTCTGATATTCAAAGCACTCCACTACAAGGACTTAGCTCCTTGTTCACAGACTTTCCTAATGGCCAAATGTGCATTTTCACAATGATCATTACAGGATTGTTTTGCTGCATTTGACATCACTGATCACTCCATCTTTCTTGAAACCTGACTCTCTGAGATAATTTCCTACAATCTCAGAACCCCTTCTTTTCTGCTTTTTTTAAAAAATCGGCATTTAAATCTAAACTTATGTCACATTCTTAAAAGATCTGTCTACACTTGTCTTTCTTTTACTTCTCATCTCCCATTCTCTCCTCAAACTACTGAAATTAGGCATCCATCCCATCTGCTAAAAAACACGGTAGGGCCGGCCCGGTGGCGCACTGCTACAGTGCACCGCTTGGGAGTGCGGTGGCGCTCCCGCCGAGGGTTCAGATCCCACATACAGACCGGTTCCCGCTCACTGGCTGAGCGAGGTGCGGGCGCAACACTGAGGGTTGCGATCCCGTTGCCAGTCCCGGTCCGGTACGGGTGTGACACTGAGGGTTGCGGTCTGTTGCCGGACACGAAAAAAGACAAAACGGGAAAAAAAAAAAAAAAAAAAAAAAAAAACACGGTAAATGTAACTAATAATTTCTTTGTTGCTAAACCCAAAGATACTCTTCCCCTTCATCTTACTCCTACTCACTGGAGCACCTGCAGCTGCTAATCCTCCTACTTCTCTGACCACCCCCAATTCAATGTCCTTGCCAGGCTTCTCTCCCTCTACGCTTCCTAGGCTACTGTCTAGGGTTCAGACTTTTTCTTCTCATTCTGTCTTCTTGGGTGATCTTACCTACTTTTGTAACTTTTACTACTATATGTAAGGCGATGTCTTCCAAATCTGTACCTTCTATTCAAATTATCCTTCAGGGGTGTCATACTCTTATTGTCATCTGCCAGGGAACATTTCACCCAGATTTCTCACAGGCAATCTAAAAATCAGCCAGGTTACCCCATTTTCCTAATCTAGCTCTTTCTCACTGTCCAAATAAAAAACTTAGAAGTCATTTTTGACTCTCCTCATCTCCTTCATCCCCCAGAACAATAGTAGCTATCATTTTATAACTATGTGGTAAGTCAATTTACATATATTATTTCATTTATTCCTCAAATTCCTATAGGCTGAGTATTACTACCCCAATTTTAAGAAAAGGAAACTGACGTTCTGAGAGGTATGTAAAACACCCAAGGTCACAAAACCGGTAAGTGACAAAGCTGGGATTTGAAATCAGGTCTAGCTAACTCCAAAGACTATTCTCTTTCCACCATATACATTACTTATGTTGATCAGTAGTCCCCATTGAGTCTACCTCTTCAGAATATCTCATTCTCCATCCCTATTGTATATTAGTACAGGTCCTTGTCACTATTATATCAATTCTGCCCCTTCCAATCTCCATATCGCAGCCAAGCCATCTTCCTTATTCCTCTTTCTTCTTTTGGTCTGCTCCCTTTTTTCGAATACAGAAAATGGGCAAAGGGTAATAGGGGGCAGTTGGTAGTGGGTAGCAAGGTACTAGATTGCTAGATACTCAACTATGTCTAGAATGGTATTTGAGAAAAACTGTTTCTTGCACATTTTCCTTTAGCATCAGCTGAGTGGTCTTTTGCTTCACCAGAATAGTTAAGATGAAGACTTGAATTTAAGCTTGAGAAAGAAGAAAAGGTGGTTTACCTAGTAAAGGAAAATGATATATTCCAGATAAACTAGCATAGTTCTCTGGATTTTGAGGCACAGGGCCAACATCTACGACAGCAATGGCATAATTGTTGACTTTAATCTCAGTACACCCAGCTCCCTAAGAGACCTCAAGGACTGGCTGAGTTTATTAAAGTGTTACTGGTTTTACTAATCAGATACCATCTCATTCCATCACAATATTAATCATAAATTATTTCCAATAAAAACTGCTCAAGACAGCATGTGGTTTTGTGTCATCTGTCCTCTATCAAAATTCCTGGCACACGGAAGTACTCAATGAATGTTTCTTAAATAAAGTGAGTGATCATCTAAATTCCAAACTAACATAGAAGCTTTCTTATGAAACTAGGCGAGCAGTATATCACAGGGCTACTAGATGACTGCTAGTTTGCCATACACATGCAACAAACACGGGTGGCAAGATAGTAAGAAACAGAACAAGTGGACATTTACCACAATTGCCTCCTGCCTCACTGATATGGAATTCAGATCATTTAGGAGCAGATCCTATAGTGTAAATTGCAACCTGCTACTGAAACCATATGTGCTTCTTCTCTCTCAGGTATCAGATTAATCCTATAGCATTTGTTACCCACATTCAGCAAGATCTTTTTTGAAAAGAGTATAGAATAAAGCACACCTTAAAAAATTACAACTAAACTTGCCATTAGAAAATGGGCTAAGATTTCTACCTTTCTACCTATTTTGAGGAAGCTAAATAGCTTTGTATTACAGACACATATACTTTAGGGTTTTTTTCCCTTCTGATTTTAAGAACAATGCATGCTCACCATAGATAACTATGAAGGAGGAAATATAGTAATTACCCACAGATGATCACTATTATCATTTTGATGTATTTGCTTCTAATCTCTGTTCAGAGCATTTTGATATTGATGTAATTCTACTATGTAATTCTGGTTTTGCTCTTTTATTTATTCACTTAATAATATAAGGATTTCGAAGTTATAACAAATTCTTATAATATAATGGCTCTATAATACTTCATCATACATATACTTATGGCATAATTTACAAAACCATTACTCTACTACCAGGCATTTAGGTTATTTCCAAACATTTATCATAAGTAACATAAATAATGAGCAACTTGAACAAAATCACATTTTTCTTTATTTCTTCCAAGGTATAGAGTCTTAGAAGTGTTAGACAGGAAGAATCATTGTTGTAAATGTGTTAATTTTTCTAAATTTATTCTATGAAGTGAATGCTACCATAAATTAAATATAAAAATTTCTCATAAAACTCTAGCTGATCTAAGATGTTAAAGATGAGCCAAGACAATTTTGAAAAAGTAGAGTAGTGGAATAAAGATGTTACAAAGCTATAGTAATTAAAACAATGTGATAATGGCTTAGGAACAGGGTAACAGAACTGAATAGACTATTTAAAACAGATACACACACATATATAGTATTGATAAAAATTAGGGCCAGCCCGGTGGTGCACTCAGTAGAGTGCGGCGCTTGGGAGCGCGGTGGCACTCCCGCCGAGGGTTCGGATCCCATATAAAGACTGGTCCGCTCACTGGTTGAGTGCGGTATGGGCGCGACACCGAGGGTTGCAATCCCATTGCCGGTCGCGGTACGGGCGCGACGGCGTTACCGGTCACGAAAAAAGACAAAAAGGTAAAAAAAAAAAAAAAAATTAGAGGGAAAGAAGAAAATAGTCAAGTGTTTTGGCTTGGGACTATTATCTGCATGTGCATAGGGGGAAAGAGAAGGTTTAAATCTCAATCTCATGATAATCACAAAAGTAAACTGCAAACAGATTTTTTAAAAAAACTGAAATGTAAAAACAAAAAACAGTAACAAAACATAAAACCGAAATATTAGAAGAAAATACAGAACAACAGGGTCCTCTTAAACAAGATCCCCAAACAAAAGACGAAGGGAAATGCTGATAAATTTGACTTTAACAGTACTTAAATGTCTTAGGACAACATCATCCTATCAATTGCTTAGACCACTCTATGTAATCATCCTTATTCTTTATTCACGTTTTTCTTTCATCCTCTATCACCCTCCCTGCTGATCCATCCTTCAAAATATATCTGGGATCTATGCACTTCTCCACCACCCCACTGCCTGAACCTTTGTCTAAGACATCATTTTCTCTTGCTTATTACTACAATAACTTCCTAACTGTTCTCTCTGCCACCACTGCCTTCTCCTCTATAAGTGCTATCACTGCCAGAAGGACCACTCTAAAATGGAAAGTCAGATCATGTCACCTCTCTGCTTAAAACCCTGCAATGGTGCCCCATTTCATTCAGAGTGAAAGCCAAAGGCCTTATAATTGCCTACAAGGTCCTATATACACTGGCCACCCATTACTTCCTCAGTCTCACTCCTTGGTTCACTCTACTTCAGCCATGCTGGTTTCCTTTCTAGTTCCTCCAACACACTGGGCAGAGGTCCTATATACACTGGCCACCCATTACTTCCTCAGTCTCACTCCTTGGTTCACTCTACTTTAGCCATGCTGGTTTCCTTTCTAGTTCCTCCAACACACTGGGCATAGTCCCAAATTAGGGCACTCTGTTTTCCCTGCCTAGAATGGTATTTCCCCATTATATGTATGTTCAACTTCCTCACTTCCTTCAAGCCTTTAGGCTAATGTTATTACCTTCTCAATGTGGCCTACCTACCTTGAATGTTCTATTTGAAACTGTAATGGCCTTCCCTCCACAGCAATCCCATCCCCTTATACTCTGCTTAATTTTTTTCTTTCTATAGACCACAAAAGGATATTCACTGCAACAGTGAAAAATCAGAAACAAGCTAAATAGCTATAAATTGGGTAACAGCTATACAACTATGCAATAGTCATACAATGTGACATTATGTAGTAGTCAAAAAGAATGAGAGAAATCTTTATGCACTAACAAGATGGACCTTTAAAAAATGGTATGTGAAGACAATCAAAATTACTGATAAATGTTTTCATTATGGTCTATACAGGTACAGATACTATATGCAGTCAGCCCTCCATATCCAAGGGTTCTGCATTCATAGATTCAACCAACCACAAATCGAAAATATTTGAAAAAAATAAAAATACAACAAAAAATAATACAAATAAAAAACCAATGCAGTGTAACAACTATATTCAATTATTACAAGTAATCTAGAGGTAATTTAAAGTATACAGGAGGATGTGTATAGGTTATATGCAAATACTACACCATTTTATATAAAAGACTTGAGCATTAGTGGGTTTTGGTATTTGTGGGGACAGGAGGGAATATGTGTTCCTGGAACCAACCCCCACAAATACTGAGGGACGACTGTGTTTCTTACAATGACATTCACATGTGGTAAGTAAATAGGAAAAGTTCTGAAAAACCGATTTTAAAACCGATTAAGAGTACTTCTCTCTAAAAAATGGTCCAAGATTGGGGTATAGTCAATGGGAGCTTCAGCTCTCCTTGTAGTACATGGAATTTTTCATTCTTACAAGGAAAACATTTCCATGTATTACTAGCACAATTAAAGACTATTAATTGTCTCTATTAATTATTTAATTAATATTAAAAGGAAAATAACTTTGATAATTAATAGACGTAATATGGCATTTCATTATTGCTTTTACCTGTATTTACTTGATTCCTCATGCAGTTGAACATGTCTTACAAATAGTTATTGGCCATTGAACATTCTTTCTTAATTGTCTGTTTATGTCCTTTGTCATTTATCTACCAGGATTCAGGTCTTTTCTTTTGTGTAGCTCTATTTATTAAGAACCCTTAGTCTAATTTGTTAAAAATATTTCATATGGTGCATAAATTTTAACTATATACATTAAGAAAACATGGCTTGGTCAATCCCTGTGAAGTCAGCTATAAAACATACTTAAAAAGATTCTGACATCTTAATGACATTTAAAAATATGGAATCATGGGAGAAAGTAGAAATAAAAGACGAAGTTACAACTCATTGTTAATTTCCTTTAACTGTTAATAATTTGATTTTTTAAAAATCTTTTTATTTATTTTAATTGACACATTGTAATTGTATATACTTATGGGGTACAATCTGATGTTCTGATACATATATATTGTATAATAGTTGGGTCAGGGTTGTTAGTGTGTCCATCACCTGATGAATTTATTATTTCTTTGTGATGAAAACATTCAAAAGCCTATTCTCTAGCTACTATTCTTTTAGTATTTCAAACTAACCCTTTGAGGTAAGCAGAACATTTATTAACATTTCCATTTTATAGATCAGTACACCCCCCAAAAAATACAACTGGGCCTTATTTATTATGGAAAAAAATAATTGGCAGGTTTTTTTCCTATAGTGAATAGTAGGTAACACTATTGTGTAGGTAAGATAGAACCACAAATCTGAAAAACAAACAAAATGAAACAAAACCATCTATCTATCTACCTGTAAATAAATCAACCCAACTACCAATTCACTAGGAATGACCTACAAATAATGTCATACAGCAGGTTCAAAATACTATTTTAGGTATATGTGTTCCATAACTGTGTTTTGTGCACAGAGCCTAGGAAACAAGGTTTTCTACTAGAACTGATCAGGAGAAACGAAAACTGATTTCTATGATACAAATATATGATACAAAACTTGCTACGGGGGGCAACAAGAAGGGGATTAAAGGCATAGCCCTGAGACAGCACACTGCTGGAGATTAAAGTTCAAGGAAATGAGGGGTTGAAGGGATAGATCAGGAAGGGCCTTAATCAACTTCTTAAAGAAGTGACTTCCTGGGAAAGGGAAGGAGGATCCTTGTTAAAGTATCATGCCCATCCCTCCCATCCCCAATCCAGGTAATAGATGCCACATAATAATCACTTAGGTTTACTGAATTTACTACATAGCCAGAACTGAACTCAACTACTTTACACTTATACTTTGTCATATAATGCTCTCTTCTAAGACTCAGGGAGGTTATATAAATTTCCCAAGGCTACACAGCTGCCATTCAATAGCAAAGCCAAGATGTGAACCTATGTCAGCCTGAATCCAGAGACCTACCCTCTTTTCCAGCTGGCTATATTCTCCCTTTGGGAACTAGGGATATTATTTAGGCTTTGCAGGCAATAGAGAGTTAGAGGTATACATAGCAACACCTGCCTATCAATTCTGATGTCCAAAGGTGTTGCTCTTTTGAACCTCCCTGAACTAGAAAGGAAAGGCAACTCAGGTCACTTAGCATCTGCTATTTATGAGGCATGGTAAGTGGTACAGTACTTAGACTTTACTCTCCCATTTAAAGTCCCAAAGAGGTTGCCATTATTGATACCTTACCATGAAGAGTAGATGTGGACATTTAAAAAAAAAGATGTACCTTAAACTTCACTAATGATCTGAAACCTACTAAATTCAAGAAAGTGTGAATAACAACATATTCCTACAGAATGAGTACACTGAGGATGGACATCTAAGAAGAATCATGAAACAAGCACAGAGAACACTAATTATAAGAAAACAGACACCAGTGGTTTCCAAACTTTCTCGCTATATAAATAACTATCACTAAAAATATTCTGACAACACACCTAATACATTTATTTATAATATATATGCATATAGGGCCAGCCCCGTGGCGCACTTGGGAGAGTGCGGCACTGGGAGCGCAGCGACGCTCCCACCGCGGGTTCAGATCCTATATAGGAATGGCCGGTGCGCTCACTGGCTGAGCACGGTGCGGGCGACACCATGCCAAGGGTTGCGATCCCCTTACCAGTCACGAAAAGACAAAAAAAAAAAATATATATATATATATATATGTGCATATAATAAATGCTTATCAATATGTACATTACAATACAAAGACAAGAAGTAGATATTTAAATGATTTGATTAGAAAAATAAATTCTAATATTTTCTTCTGGCTTTCTACTTTGCAGACCCTGTCTTTCAGAACAACACAAATAAGGCATAAAGAAAAAAGTATTAAAAAACAAAAACCACCCAATCACACTGGCAAAAGTTTGCCCACGGAAGCTGCTAAAAGCTCACAGTCAAGTTTGCTCAAAACCCACTGTACTGGTATGATTTGAAGTGGTTATAATTTAATTTGTAGATGTATTTACCTTTCCACTTACATGGAAAAAAGTACTGAATAGTAAGAATGTATCACTATTTATCTAGAACTGTCATCTTTAGGGAAAAAAGCCCCAATAACTAAAAGAAAAAAATTCTAGTTATTAGAAAGATAAACTCTATAATAGTGGATGTAGCTTCAATTCAGAGAAATATCCTAATGACCACATGTCATTATACTCTTTCACATACATCATACATAGCCTGCTGAGATAGGTTATTACTCGAAAAGACTATCCACCTCCCAATGCTGAGCCCATGCTCACCAGTTAATTTTGATTATTCGGTTTCTCAGGTACCTTGGCACCGGAAATACAAGGATTAAGAGCATTCCAGTAATTAGATTTATCTTTGAGCTTATATTAAAAAGAAAAAAACAGCATTCTAGTTTATAAATCTGCCTCTTGTTAATCCTGATTTTATAAACGAATTTCTCTAGGATCTGATTGCTGAAAATCAGTTCCTGAAACTGCAAAGTTAGAGACTACCATAGATGTGTTTTGACTTTATCAAAGAATCACTTTAGTAAGCCCTACTTTGAAACAGAAAAATACAAATAATCATACACATATAAACACAAATTTCAATAATGCAAAAATAAAAAATTTAAAAGCAGACTAACAAATTTCAGGAATTATAGGGACAAATGTATACACAGTTTACAAATGATGCAAAAACATATAAAATACATATTGAGTCATAATAATCAAATGTGCCTAAATAAGGATTTTGAGAAAACAGTGATAGAGACCCCCAAATTAATGTCCTAAGGATTGGCAATACCCCAGTATCATAAGGAAATTAATAGACCTCTATAAATGCCTAGTTTTAAAAATATGGCACTTGCTCTTAAGTATACATATTTGAGAGTGGCCCCATTCATTTTTTTAGATCCCATATTCCATAGAAAACCTTTATTTTCTTATACTTGCAGCAGTATTGTTCCTATTATCTATCACTGGAATAATGATTTTTAATGATGAAAATCTCTGATGTTAGGTTCTAAATAAAAGTTCACATTTTCCTCCAAAATTATTAGATTGTACAATATTTTAAGTAGTTCTCAGGGTTACAAATTAATAACTGGCACACAAATAAAAGGACTCAATTAGTATTTATTTTTCCTCATCAAAATTTAGGATGCTGACACACACATAGTCCAATGTATAAAGCGGCTCTAGTACATACATCCAGTTCAATTTGCTACAACACGCATTTACTGCATGCCTCCCATGGGCTAGGCATTATAAATGGTGGGAATACACAGATGAATAAGGCAGGAGTTGGGGAGAAAAATTCAGTTAAAATGAAGACATACACTCCTCTTTGATTTCTAGTTATTTCTATTTATTCCCATCTTTATCCGTATAACTGTCAACTATTCTCAACTTTTTGTCTGTTTATTTATACAGGGAAAAGTTAACATTGAAGTAACCCTTCCAAGTAGACAAACAACCTCAGAAAGATCTGAATATTTCCCTTAAACAGAATTTGCAATATCTAAAAAGCAAACTAATTTTCCCTCATTCCATTCATTTTATATTGAATTGTACTCATTTAAGATGGATGGGAGGAAAGGGGGAACCAAAGAAGGAAAACCTGACTTCTTCTATATGGAATTTAAAATGGTCTTTAAAGTTTTAAAGCTCCTGAATTGTACTCATTTAAGATGGATGGGAGGAAAGGGGGAACCAAAGAAGGAAAACCTGACTACTTCTATATGGAATTTAAAATGGTCTTTAAAGTTTTAAAGCTCTTTCCAGTCTTTTAGAGGTAAAATGAGTCACCACAGGTAGTACAGGCTGAGCATCCGAAATATGAAAATCCAAAATCTAAAATGCTCCAAAACCCAAAATTTTTTGAGCACATGACACTCAAAGGAAATACTCATTGGAGCATTTCAGATTTGAAATGCTCCCAGTATAATGCAAATGTTCCAAAAATCCAAAATCCACAACATTTCTGGTTCCAAGTATCTCTGTTAAGGGATACTTAACCTGTAATGAACTGGTACAGTCTCTATCACCACTTTTATTCTATGCATGGCTCTATTACCTCTTGAAAGTTTGGATAACTTGAAAAATCTGCCATTGGAAACCTATAAAGGTTGTGAGGATGGGAACAGGATTCCATCAGATATGGGTCTTAGGAATCCTGAAATGTCAAGTATAGACCAAAGATGTGAAAATCAAGAATCAGAGATACCAGTTAGGAAAGAAGTTATTTTACCTTCCAAATGACGAGGCCCTGAAAGAGAGCCTGACAGTAGACATAATGAACTAGACAAAAAAATAACTAATAATTACAATAATAATAAATAGTTGCTAGCACTCAGTGAAAACTTTTCTGTGTTCTAAGCACTGTGCACTTTACACATATTACCCCACCAAAGCAACATGATTATTGCAACTTTACTGATGAGAACACTCAGACCTCGAGAAACACTTGATCAAGATGTAAGTAGCAGGGCGGGCCCGTGGCTCACTTGGGAGAGTTCGGTGCTGATAACACCAAGGCCCCGGGTTCGGATCCCACATAGGGATGGCCGGTTCGCTCACTGGCTGAGCGTGGTGCTGACAACACCAAGTCAAGGGTTAAGATCCCCTTACCGGTCATCTTTAAAAAAAAAAGATGTAAGTGGCAAAAACAAGACTTGAATCAAGGACTGTCTAATTCCAAGGTTCAAGCATAAAACAACAAACTTTGGTTATAACATCATTAAATTATGAAGATCAAATCAGTCTATAAGGATTCTGGTCTATGTGAGAAGAAGAATGATACCATTAACTGAGACAAAGGAACCCAGGAGGGAAAGCAGGTTGGGAAAGAAAAATCAGTTCTATGCTCAAGATGTCTCAACCAACAAACCCAGCTCAAACTTCGTCATCAGTTAGAACTTCTCCACCTCCAGAAGTTCAGCACTATCTCTTCTCTGACCTCTGTCGCTCCCAACATTTCTGAACTTCATCTTCATCCTCACCTTGCTCTTCTCACCAGTAATGCTCCTCTGGCTTCATCTGGTATCCTCGCTAATCTCCCATGCTTCTCTGAACTTCTGCTATACCTGTTGGTAATTCTGACCATCCACTGTGTTGTGTTCTTAGGCTGGCAAATGCTTAAGGAAAGAGGACTAACAAAGCCCTTAAATTTTATTCTAATGGGACACTGCCTGGGCCATCACTGTTGCGTGATACCCTTTCATTCATCCTGTGTTGACAATGTATATATGATATTCCTTTCATTGGCCATTTCAATTTTTTCCCTCAGTTCTCAAACCCTCATTCTCTTTTCCTTGCACCTTACAATCAACAGATGACTTTGCCTCCTAATTTATTAAGACTGAAGTTATCCAGAAGTCTCTTCATTCTCCCTTCTATCACCAGCATCTGACTACGTCTCCAAATGTTGACTCATGTTTTTTTAAATCTCATCTGAGAAGCACTTCCATTTGTGCATTTGATTTCATCTCCTCCTATCAACTCAAAAAACATCTTGCTATCCTCTTATTCTCCACACTCTCAAGTCCTTCCCACTCCACTAGTTCCATCTTTGTATGGAAACAATCTCCTTGAAATTAGATTAGCCTCCTCTGATCCACTGTCCACACTGTGCAATCTAAAATGTAAATTTGATCGTGATATTCCACTGAAGGTTCCTTGAAGGCGCCACATAACTTTCAAGATACAGTTTAAATTCCTTATCATGGCAAGGGAATAATCTCTATGACCTGGTCTTTGCCATCATGACTACAGCACCTATACTCTTGGTCAGAACACATCAAACTATCTTTGATCACATAATACTATTCCATGACTCTGACCTTTGGCCTGGAATGTCCTTGCTCTGCCAACCTGGCTGATTTTTAGCCATCCTGCTGTATCACCTCCTCCAGGAAATCTCAAATTCTCTCATTTGATTATATTCCGCCCTTTCATGTTCCCTTAGAAGATTGGTCCTTCTGTTTAAAGCATTATCATAATCTGATTTCCAACCCCTCAATATCCCTGATCCAATTGTATACTTATACACTCTTCAATGACTTCTTTTGCATTGTGTTGTCTATACCTAGCACAGTACTTGGCAAACAGTAGGCACTCAATAAATATTTACTAAATGAATTAACACAATATAGTCTTAAAAAGCCTTTCTTTATCAGCTTTGAAGAAATTGTCCTCTTCCTTTGTTTTCATCAAACTTTTCCAAAGTGTATCCTACACTTGCCAAGTCAATATTTTCACCACTCACTCACCCATTTAAATGCTTGAAGTTTAAGCTTTAGCATTCCTTAAGCTTTATAAAGTAATATTGTCCTACAGAACTTTCTGTGGTAATGAAAATGTTCTATATCAGTGCTGTCCAATGTGGTGGCCTCTAGCCACACATGGCTATTAGTACTTGAAATGTAGTTAATGTAACTGAGGAAATGGAACATTTAATTAATTTTACTTTAAAAAGCCACATGTAGCTAGTGGCTTTTATATTGAACAGCACAATTCTCTTAGGTCTTACACCAAATGATTCAAACACAAAACTTACCAAATTTTCTCAACACTCACTAAGCCATCTTTACAACATTCAATACTATCTGAGATTCCTCTTAGCTGCTGATATACCACCCTGTGTTTTCTCTCTCTCTGATGGCTATCACTTTTCTTGACTCAACTTCCTCCTTTTGGCCCCCTCAAACTGGGTATAGCCCTAAGTTCAGTTCTCATCCTTCTACCCTTTTACCTTCTACACTTCTACACTCAAAACTGTCCTCCTCATCAATTTCACACACTGCCATAATTTCAACCAACATCACTATGCAGAAGACTTCTGAATCCAGAATGTCAACCCTGATCCCTCTTCCCAGAGCCAATCTCTAAATATGAACTAGACATTGCTAATGAAATGTTTTACTATTAGTTCAGACTTAACATCAAAATTTACATTTGTCACCTTCTTTTTCTATTTCTGAATGTGATTTCTTTTAATGATACAATCATTCTCATGGTCACCCAGGCTCAAACTCTTAAGAGTTACTCTTAATTTTTCCTTTCTATATTCATACATCAAATAATGTCATTTTTCTTAAAAACTGTTGGAAATCACACACTTTACACTCTAGTTCAGATTTCCCATCACTGAGATCTTGTCTAACCTGTGGTCCTAAAACTGGCTTACCTATTTCTCCTACTTCTGCTGGATAATAAGACTAAATCACTACTTCCCTTCCCCAACCCCTCCAAAAATAAACATTCACAGACCCCTTCAGTGACTTGTCACCTGTCCTTGATCTGACTTTGTCATTCCATAACCAAACTTCTACCAACTTGCCAATTTCATCATTTTTTTTGTATTGTAACACTAACATAGTTGATTGTACATATCTGTGGGGTACAGAGCTGAATATCTACGTGTGTGCAAAACGAGATGTTTAAATCAGGATCATTAGTATATTCAACACTATACAATGTAATCATTTTTCATGGACCTTTACCAATTCTCACCTTACCCCTCTCCACTTCCCAACTCTGGTAACTTCAGTTCTGTTCTCTCCTTTTGAAAGTTCAATGTATTATTGACAACTTCATCTTCTAACATTTCCCTCAAAGTCTCCACTGCAACTGAGATGATCAACCCATTCTTTCTCAAATACATAAAGCATATTCCAGCTTCCTCTCTTGCACGTGTTGTTTCCTCAGACAATGCCTTCCTTCTTTATTCATGTTTGTTATGGCTCTCCTTTCCTTTAAGAATCAGTCCAAGCCTTCCATTTTTGTCATAGCTCTTGGTGCCTTCATCTTGCTTTTATTTCAGTATTACTGCGTTTTACCATTCATTTAACTTTTAGTACATGCCACTGTATATTACTTCTATGCATTATTTTTTATTCTAATAAGTATTCTGTCTCCTCAACTACAACATATGCTTTTAGAAGGCAAAACTTCCACTTTTATGTTGTCAGAACCTAGCCTTGTGCCTACACTCAGTAGGAATTTAAGGAATAATCACAAAGAAAGATAAGCAGTTAAGAGGTGGTAAGTAACAAGAAAAAGAGAAAATCAGGCAACCAGGGATACTAACAATTAATGGGGTAAAATAGAAAACAAGAGGAAAAAGCAATCTGACATGAGAGCACGTAATTTAGGCAAAGATGATCACAGAATCAGGCATTAGCGTACTAACCATCTAAAAACAGCATAATTTCATCACAATGATCATCAAATGACTCTTGGGAATTTTGTTTTATAGGCAGTTCACCCAAACAGGAAATACTCAAAATACATGGATAAAACATAGGGTTTCTAATTAAAAAAATTTTTTTTCTCCCCTACAATGGTATTTATTTTAATGTAAGTCTGATATATCAAGGCAAACTGGAAGTTTGTGTAGGTGGGCATAAAAATTTCCAAAACATTACAATGACAGCCTTAATTCCGTAGAAGTTTATAAGTGATCTGTCCAGCCCTGGAAATACAGAAGTGGCACTCAGCTAAGAGGGTACAGTATGCCCTGTCAGTTCTTAGGGTCATAGCTTAAAATAGGTCCACAGTTTAGGGCCAAGGGAGGCTGGTCCAACACTGTTATGCTGTCATGGATCAGTCGAACCCCACAGATGGCTATTTTAAGCTACATCTCTAAACAGCAAATTGAGCAACCAGGAAATACTAGCTTTTTACTTTCAAGTGTAGCTGAAGTGGCCGCAGATTTTCTCTAAAAACCTAGGGGGACCATTATAACCATATAAGAACCATCCTGCCTATTCTGCCATTCAATTTAGAACTATCTTCAGTTGTGGGGAATTCAGCTCTAGTCATCTCTTTTCACTTCCAATTAAGGTGAGAAGAATATGAACTTATTTGGGGAAAAGAAGCATTTTTAAAAATTATTTTACTGACTTTCTTGAATACAAATAACGTTTGGCATACTTGGGGGGAAGATCAGAACACAAGCAAAGAAAAGGTTTTATTCACTTACATGATGAATTCATGATATGATTTTTTTAAAAGTTCACTCACAGAAATAAACCTTAACTAATAGAACTGTTTGTGGGCTTGATGAAAGAAACTAATTTAAAGAGGCATTCAGATAAGGAAAGGAATGAACTTCACTGTAAAACTATAATCAAAGCCTAATTCTTTAAAACAAATGATCTGTACATTTCCTCTTCAAAATAGTTATAAGAACTCTTAAAAGTATTTTATCCCTTTAATTTCATCATAATAAACCTCCAAAAGACCATGAGTTTGCAATACCTATATTACTATTTTTAAAATTAGTGATTTAATTGTTCACAACTAAGATAGTTCAAGACTATTTCCACATATGTGCACTTAACCATGAATGATATAAAGTAAAAAAACTAATGAAAAAAACCAACAGTGGGTCATGGTCATATCCTTTTCCCCTTTGTCACACTGGGGATTGAATTATTATTTTAGATTTCTATTTTGTTGTCCCTTGGAAAAATTCAACATGATTTATCAGCTTGAGCAGACAATGATCTATTCATTATCAAAGAATATTCTTGTCCTCTTACCTTTGATGATTGTGAAAAGGAAAGGAACATGCAAGTGTTCATATTTCTAGATGTAGTAAATACTATAAATTTAGAGAATAGCTTTTAAAAAAAACCCCAAAACTACAATCAGTTACATTTCTTAAGAAACTTGAAAAATTACTAAGTTCTTCCAATGAATGCCACTAGATTTGTTTCCCATAAAAATTTTAGTTTTAATTAGTAAACAAAATATTGTGAAGGATTTTAAAAATCCTAAACAATAAAGAATAAAATTTGGCCTAATTTACAGGCTATCTAGGTGAGTATCTACTGTTTCAGTATGAAAAAGAACTGTAATACTAAAACGCAAGAGAAAATGTAATTGTTTAATGTTAAATTTTATTAACAGTTACAAAACACAAAGCCAATATCAGAGATATGCATCATTTAATAAAATCAGAAGATTTTATAGTAACACAGAATATTGAGATTTTCATGCTACCAGGGAAATAAAATGATCTTTTATTCAATTAACAAAAAAAGCAAAACATTCCAAAAGGTGAAATTCAAAGTGCCTATATGCTTACTACAGCTAAAAAAAATGTTAGTCCTTGAAATAACTGATAACTAGTTTCAGAAAATGCCCATATATATAGAAAATGGAATCAATTAAATACAAAGCAAATTTATTTCAACAGAGAGCATCTACTAAGTCAAATAAGCACCAATCACATGCAAAGCATAATCCATGCACACTGGAGGAAGTCAAGATGATCAGGGCATTACAGAAGTATCAGAAGTAATATAACAGACCATTACTTAATTAGTAATTAGTTCCCATGTATAGATATGTGTTTTCCATTACAAAAGGTGAGAGTTGTGGCAATAAGAGCATCTCAGGGCCTCATACAGACCAGGTATAAAAGTTGGTAAGAAAAGGGCATATGGGAAATCTCACTGGGAATGAGTTTTTTTTTAAAATCCATGATTTCCTAAACACATCAGATTATTATGCGTCACTCTCCCATGATTTAAGGTAATACTATTGGATGAAATTGTTAAGCACTTTATTCAATATGATCAAAAAATGTAACATTTCCTATTTAGGAAATTATAGGCTCCCTGTGGTGCAGCTGATATGCAATTCTAGAACCTAGCATGTAGCATATAAAAAATTTTCATGGGCTTCCTCAATAAGTCATACCTTGTTTAAGGGCTTGGATTGTTAAGAACACATTTTTAAATTTAACCTAAACTTTTCCTTCCAACATAATTACATTACTATTTATTTTTTTAAATTTATTTTTCAAAGGTCACACAATTGTTTAGTGGCAGAAAAAACCTACTACCCAGCACAGAGCTCGATGTTCAATGGTTCCCCATCACAAGTGTCTGAATAGAGGACCATTTTTAAGCCACTTCTCAGGCTTCATTTCTCTCTCTTCCTTAAAATGTGGAAAACCAAAGTTGATCCAATATTTACATGAAGACCCAGCAATACGGAACACAACAGAAAGCTATTTCACCCCAAATCTTGTATTTTACCTCTTAATATTATGTCCACCCAAAAAACAACCAACCACTAAAAAAGTCCCTGCTAAATTTCCTAAATCATTTTGTTTCACTATAGTCCACTGTTCTCTATAGTCAACAATTTCTCCCCATAATCACAATATGATTTGATCCAGTCAAGTTTATTAGAAAAGTACAAATACTGGGAAATGTTTACAATAAAGAACCTAGCGTCAAGCCTGTTACAAGTTTCTAAGTTTGTGAATCTAAAACCGAAAGCAAAGTAAAACAAAACTTAAAAAAAATAAAAAATAAAAAAAGAGCTGAGATATAAAATAGATGGATTTTGGACATAAAACATCTGGGTTCTACTATTAAAAAATAGTGTATAAAATAAAATTTATATAACTATACTAAATTTTAGTTTTGCTAGACTGACAATGTGAATGTACTCAACACTATGAAACTGTACACTTAAAAATGGTTATTAGGATAGTACATTTTATGTTAAGTGTATTTCACCACAACTAAAAAATTTAGAAAAGAATTGAGTGAAGCTTCTGTCACAGAGAACTAAAAGTGCCCTGACTTGACGAAGGAGTAAAATAGGAAATAAGCAATCTGACATGAGAGCAGATAATTCAGGTACCTCAATAACTCTTCTACTTCTAAATTTCTAGATTTTACAACTATTGTCCCTGGGGCAAACTGACATCCAAGTCATGAGGTGCTAAGGTAATAAAATGGTTGGTAGGTGAGGATGGTTACTAAAAGCTTCTGCACAGCAAAAGAAACAATTAACAGAGCTAAAAGACAACCAACAGAATGGGAGAAAATATTTGCAAAATA
>NW_007727060.1:476533-488020 GCF_000696425.1 Galeopterus variegatus
GAGGAAGATATAACAACTACAATTTTTTTGAAGTTCTTACAACAAGCAAATGGAAAGGACATGCTTGGGTGGGAGGGGGGAGAGGGAGGAGGGAGGGAGGTTTTGGTGATGGGACATAATAATCAACTACATTGTATATTGACAAAATAAAAAGTGAGAAAAAAAAAAGTTAGCAGGAAGGCAGCAAGGACTTATGATAAAATCTTTGGTCTGAAGATCAGATACTGACTTTTAAAAGTTTAGGAGGTAATACTGAATAGGAGAGTTCTCTGCGAAGTTACTGTGGCAGTATTTACTATCACAGTGCTATGCTGCTTGTGAGCTAGAAAAGCTCAGACCTAAGTAAGCACACTCGCTGGCTTTAAAGGGCAACTGGTCTCTGGCCAGGCATCTTCAATGATTGTCTGTATCTGCTGGCAAGGGCATTTTGAGTAGTGAGATGAAGCTCAAGATGGCAATTTAAATGTCTAAGTGTTTATGGCCCTGGCCCCCATCTTTGCTGCTGCTGAAGGCTGGGCATGTGCCTAGTTACAAAGGTGCTTGTGAAAAAATCATTTTCTAGAAAACGCTATGAATACTTAATAATGATTCAAACTTAGAAACTGAACTTCTTTAAGGAAGAATAGCATTAGACTCAACATTACATTTGGCTTTAAGGATTTGGCAAAATAAAAACAAAACCTTCCATTTTTGGAAATACTGACACACTTCATTCAGTTTATTTATTTATTTATTTATTTTTTGCTGCTGGCTGGTGGGGGATATGAACCCTTCACTCACAGTTTAACTCAAAAAAGTAATCAATTTGATTTAAAAACTATCAATATTAATAAATAATATTTTTCCTGAGTTTTCCTATTGGCTCACTGAAATAAAATTAAGGTCAATGTGGTTTCCACATATTTGTGCTTAAAATTACAGAATTTTAACACTAAATGAAAATTCCTCAACTATCTCACTTTACAAAACATACACATGCAAATATTTCATTGTACAACAGGAAATAAAAGACCTCCATTCCCAAAGGTCACACAATTGTTTAATGGCAGAGAAAACCTACTATGCAGCACAGAGCTCTTTTCTTAAATATGTCATAGTTACTTCTCTTTATCACAAACTGCTTATGGTTTGAAAATACATACACATAGTTAACACTACTAGTTCAAACAGCTGCCAAAGAATCCTTTTAAAAGGACTCAAAGCTGACTAAATACTTTGGTTTCAAAAATAAAGTTTTCTCTGTAGCTTGGGTGAGGGTGTGTGTGTGAAGAGATGTAATAATTTTCAGAAATAACCCCAAATGGGTTGGTATCCTTAATAAGGTAGGGTTCAGAGAATAAGAAAGGTGATGAATTGGTATAGAATATAATCCCTTTAAGGTTTTCTTCCATATGTTTCTAATGAGTAAATGTATACTTAAATGTGTACACACACATGTACATACATACATGCACACAGACACAAACATGGATACACAAAATGAACTCGATTACATGTTTTGAAAATATGGACTAAACTTTATTACATTTTCCTATACTATGAACGTACTCTGGTGTATTGATCTCTTGTAAAATGTAAATTGGTCTTCAATTCTCTCTGGTAATTTGTTACTAAAAAATGACAAATCCTTTTAAAATTGTTCATGGAAACTATGATTTCCTTGGCCTCAAAAACAGCTAGACTGAGTTTTGAAGTCAGACTCTGGGTTCTTTTCCCAACATGCCCATGTACCAATTCTATAACACTGACCAAATTATTCAAACTTTCTTTTTTTTTTTTTTGTCCTTTTTTGAGACCGGCCGCACCGCGCTCAGCCAATGAGCGCTGTGAGCGCACAGGTCATCCCTATATAGGATCCGAACCCATGGCAGGAGCGCTGCTGGCGCTCCCAGCGCTGCACTCTTCCGAGTGCGCCACGGGCTCGGCCCAAATTATTCAAACTTTCTGAGCATTGATTTTCTCATCTATTAAAAACAGAAATAATCTAAGATGGAGATAAAACACAACTCACCTAAAACAAAGTAAAGTCCCCATAAATAGAGAACATGTCTGTTTCCCCAGCACCTAGAACAATGTCTGATATACAGTGGCAGTTACTAAATATTTTTTTTTTCTTCCCTTTTTGTCTTTTTTCGTGACCGGTAACGGGATCGCAACCCTCGGTGTTGCGCCATACTGCGCGACCAGCAACGGGATCGCAACCCTCGGTGTTGCACCCGCACCGCGCTCAACCAGTGAGCGGACCGGTCTCTATATGGATCCGAACCCTTGGCGGGAGCGCCGCCGTGCTCCCAAGCGCCGCGCTCTGCCGAGTGCGCCACCGGGCCGGCCCACTAAATATTTCTTGTTTATTATTTATCCACTAGAAAATAATAAAGTCACTACACCATCCCTATCAACTGAGCTAACGCTACATAAAAATGACATGCAATATTAGCTGAAGAACACAAATTCTACGCATATAATTCTTATGGGCTTTAGGTTGTCTTAAAGTCATTTCTTAATGTTATTCCTTCAGAAAAAGAGTATAAATTTCTATCTAATGGCATGTCATATCCTTACCAAGAAGCAAGTCATGAAATATAAGCCTTACAAAGTATATACTTTTTGGGTCTTACAAGTACAGGTTGAGTATCCCTAATCAGAAAATCTGAAATGCCACCAAAATCTAAAACTTTTTGAACACCACACAACGCTCAAAGGAAATACGTATTGGAGCATCCTGAATTTCATATTTTCAGATTAGGGATGCTGAAGTGGTACCATGCAAATATTACAAAATACAAAATAAAAAAAAAAAAATCAGAAATCAGAAACACCTCTGCTCCCAAGCATTTCAAATAAGGGATACTCAACCTGTATTAATAAAAATGAAATGTAAGACTCCTACATTCTTGGAATCTGTTGGTTTTTTTTTTTTTTTTTTTTTTTTAAAAAAACCAAGAAAAAACCCCCTTAAAAAAAAAAAAAATTAAAACCCCCACATTTTTGGAATCTTTTTGTTTTTTTTTTTTTTTAAAAAAACCAAGAAAAAACCCCCTTAAAAAAAAAAAAAATTAAAACCCCCACATTTTTGGAATCTTTTTGTTTTTTTTTTTTTTTTTTTTTTTTTTTTTTTTTAAGGAGCTATTTCTCTGGTTTATTGAACAAGAGTCAAATTTTGAAGCATTAAACAAGGAAAACAGAACCAATAAGGAGGAATGGCAACAAAGGCTAAAAAAAAAAACAACAAACCATTAGCCACAGAGAGGCAGCTTGCTGGAGCAACACTCCTTTTCAAAAACGGTTACAAAAAGGAAACAGTTTCAAGAAATGTGAAGGGATAATTTGCAATGCTACAAAATAGAGCCCACAGAGACGTCTACTGCTCCTAGCCTCAGAGTAGAAAGGGGACAAATCCCAAAGTCTGCCCCACTATGTCCTCTCCCAACCCCCGGCTGTCCTTCTGAGAACACTCAGAGCTGAGGGTCTGGAACTAGCAGAGGAATCATTTTCCTTAAAAAAGAAAGCACGGGTTAAGTGGCTTTCTTCCACACTTGGCCTTCTAAAAACATACATTGGAAGGCTGGCTGGTCAGTTTCTTGGTTGGTTAGAGCATAGCCTTATGTAACACCAAGGTCACAGGTTTGGATTCCCATACCAGCCAGCCACAATAAATTATTAAATAAAAACAAAAACATACAGTGCTGGGAACAAAAAGATAAAGTTATGTGCTGCTTGTAGCCAGAGGATGTAACCAGCTATTAAATGCAGGAGTTTCTTAGAATCTGTTTTTAAAAATTTACTCAAAATTAGTTTGTGGTACACATATTTTTAAAAATTTACTCAAAATTAGTTTGTGGTATACATATTTCACCAAGGAAATGTTTTTACTAGCCCCAAATTTCCAATCAACACAGGATACCAAAGTAAAAAAAACTTCTTTAAATCTAATTCCTTCTGTGGCATATGCACCCAGTGAGACAAGGAGTAGAGAGACAAGGAGTAGAGCACTCAGCTAAAGGTATAGGAAGCCATGCCTTATTGAGTATATTACAGTAATTACAATAAGATACTTAAAATAATACTGCTTAACAGTAAAGGAAGATTACAGTCCTATTCACCTACATCAGTCTTATAAAGATGTTTTACTTAACGAGCTTCCTAACTTACTGGCTGTATGACTTTGGCCAAGTAAATTAACATGTGACAACCTTGGTTTCCTGTCCTATAAATTGAGGTCACAACCATCACCACCTTCATAGGGTTGCAAAAAATAAATGAGTTAGTAAGAGGGTATTTTAAAAGGTTTATGGAAAGATTTGTATTATCTTTTAATTCTATTTTTACATGAATTTTTTGAAGTACCCTCATATAAAAAGCTTACATACAGTGTCTGATAAGTGAGACAAACAATGAATTAACTCAATAAATAACCACAGGAAACAAACACTACAGTACACAGGGAGCATACAGTGAGAGAAGTGGTAATGGTTAAAGTACAGGGTTCTGGAGCCATAATGTGTTTAGATTTTGGCTCCATCATTTATTATTTGACTTTAAACAAGTTATTTTACCTCTCTAGGCCTCAGTTTTTACAACTGAAAGGAGGGAAGACAACAATACTCACCTTATAGTGTGTTCTGAAGATTAAATAAGTTAACATATCAAGCACTGCATACGTTATCTGGTATACTATAAACATGCAATAAGTGTCAGCCAAAACAAACAAAAAAACATAATGGTTAAAGAAGTATCTTTTCAGTTCTTGTTACATTCATGAGAGAAAGCTACATGATTTTTTCCCCATTAGAACATAAGGGAAACGGGAGTTCAGTCCCATGTTATTCAACCTTATAAGGAACACATCGAGCTGCACAATAAAGATGCTGAGTATCTTCTGCTGACTGAATTCATGGATGCAGTCTACCAGTGGTAGTCCATGAAACGGATGAACCTCTATTAAGGGGTTACTAAAACCACTGTAGCTGCCCTATCATGAAAATCAATATAGGTAGTTACATCCTACTAATGACTACAGAAGGTAAGAAAAATTAGAGAAATAAAAATACAGTACGCTTTAACTTTATAAAACTGTATTACCAAAATCACAAATACTTAATCAAATTTCCACTTCCAAAAGCACACTGTCGAAGTCTGCAGTATGTATGACAAATATCTGTAAAATGTTTGTTTATTTCTCCTACATAAATCCATTTAATACTTATCATCATATTCATCTTGTCTTTTCCTCTTCCCTCTTCTCCCTCAACTCCCTTGTATAGATATCTTCAACTACACCCAAACAAGGATTTTCTACCCCCTCCCCCAACCCCAGACCAGGCACAGGTACCCACTTACCACAGCACAGATCAATATCTGGTTCCTATACTCCTGTGCAAAAGCAGCTCCGCTTCTGTGAACAAAAAGCTATGGTGATTTGACTCATTATTTACAGAACTGTACTAAACCCCTCTGGCTATTTTATGAAGAATCTACATAACTTCAAAGGGACAGAAACGACCTGGAAACTTAACACACCTTCAATTTCTCCTCAAAACCCCCCTCACTGCTAAGATTTTCACCTGTAACTGTCTACCAAAACATATGAAGAAATCAGATATGAATTTCCTTTATTTTACTTTACTAATCATTTTCAAGATCATAAACTCTCTCATTCCTTTAAGTATGCATCTTGAATCTATTCCAAGGTTCTAACTACCCCATTCTATGAAATCAAAGTTTTCCACCTGTGTCCTTTCTCCTAGTTCAGTATCAGGATTATATGTACTGAGCAATGTTCATCAAGGTATGATGAAAAAAATATATACAGCCAGCCCTCCATATCTCTGGGTTCTGCATCTATGGATTCAAACAAACACAGATTGAAAATATTTGAAAAAAATATTTTTGTTGTCATTATTTCCTAAACAATACAGCATAACAACTATTTACGTGGCATTTACATTGTATTAGGAAGTATGAGTAATCTAGTGATGATTTAAAGCATATGGGAGGATGTGCATTGGTTATATGCAAATACTACGTCATTTTATATCAGGGACTTGAGCATCCTCAGAACTCTGGTATCTGTGGGAAGTCCTGAAACCAATCTCATGGTTACCAAGGAATGACTGTATGTAAGACACAGCCCTACCTACGTTAGGTTTACAATTCATCTTTAATATATACTAGTATTCCTTGATCCAAGTCTGAATTTTGTAATGTTTACAGAATACTAATTGAATTTCCAAACTGTATGTCAAATCCAACATAACCTGAAATAGCCCTCCTCCTCCTTCTGACCTGGCAAACTTTTAGTTATCTTTTAAGTCCCAGCTCAGTTATCACCCTCTCCATGAAAACATTCCCAGAGCCCTACAAACAGATCTATCTCCTCTTCACTCTGGGCTTTTATAACACTTCATTCACAGCTTTTATAAACTGAATGACACATAATAATTTAATTAACTATATATACATTATATTCCATTGAGTCTAAGATGGAAGTGATCATAAAAAAGAAAAAATTTGGCTAATTAAACTATGACATGCCTTTGATTGTAAGGTGCATTTCAATTTCAAAGATATTAAAATGTAAAAAATATGTCCTAGAAGCAAAGAAATACAGTATATATCTCCTGCCACAGATAATGTACCCTGTGAGGGTGAAATACCTGTCTCACTTCATCTTTAGTTTCTAAATGCCTATTACCATGCTTGATACAAAGTAGAGGAAAAGAACAAACAAACCTCATGTTTCACTTAATCCCTTGCTATTTCTTTCATGTCACCACCCCTGGTACTAAAGAGAAGTTCAACAACCTGTTTTTCATATTTAGCAACCATTTACTTCACTGACATAGACTTCCTAGACGCCACTGTGAATTCATGACTAAATTACTCCAGCAACATCCTTTTAACTCAGCTCCTGATTCCTAACTTTTCCACACTTTTACTTACAGAGAAACACTCTAATAAATATAATATGCCCTGCAAATATTTCCATTCAATTGCTTCTATCCACTGGATTCTAGTTTTCAAACTTATTTTTATTATTATTTTGGAAGAATCTCTTCTTCAAACAAAATGTTAGTAAACAGTTCAATAAACATACAACTTCTCTGGCTGAAGTGGGGTGGCAAACCCTGAGCCACTCTGTGAGACGCTTATTCCTCTACGGAGCACACAGAAGAGAGACCACCACTCCCTGTGTTACCTATAAGCTTCCGTGTGAGGGCAGTATGCTTTTCCAATCTTTGGTTCTGGTCAAGCCTATTCCAAGTTCAGCAGCTTCACTCAAGACATCCTCTCTTCACCACTGCTACCCCCAAAGTTTCAAATGTCCAATTTCCAAACCAATCTTTGAGACCTATCTCAAGTCGGATCTCCACCATAGAAAGACTTCCTTGTTTACTTCAATTCATTGATCTCACTTGTCTCTGAACTCTCACACTTATTTTCCATACCTCAAAACCCAGTACTAGCAAATGTAGCTCCTATGTAATTGTTTCATGTATGTAAGCTTTATCTCCCCAACATAAGCATCCTTTTAAGATAGTTAAGTACTTACAGAACTTTACAAAGGCTGAAGCACACCACACACATTTAGTTCTTACTACAATGAAATATGAAGGTACTTCAAAAAGTTTGTGGAAAGATTCGTATCATCTTTTAACTCAATTTTCCATGATTTTTTTGAAGTACCCTTGTACACTGCCTCTTTTTCAACTGTAGATACACCTCTCCCTATATCCTTGGTTGTACTTCACCACAGCTTTCTGATATTCCTCTTATACAAACTTCTTGTTTACTGCTGACATCAGTCAAGCTAGTATCCACACCTAAAATAGAGTTATTTTATTTTTTCCATTTTACTACTTCACATTCTTTTAGTGGGTGTCATTATGCTGAGATTTAACCAGGTTACCACCTTCCACATATAGTTTCCTTCATAATATTCAAAAACTCTTTATACATATTATCTTATCTGATCTTTGCAACTCTATGAAATACAGAGGGAAGGAATTAATATCACTATTTTACAAATAAAGAGATGAACCTCCAATTATAACATTTGCCCAGGGTGGAAGAGTTAATGGGGGGGGGGGGGGGGGCAGCACCCAAGCAAAATTATGTTTTAATTCATAGTCCTGGGTCCTAAGAAGTCTCTCATTAAATGTGTCTGCAGTATTAATAAACCTATTACTTGAACCACACCTGATCAAGCAGAGGTATTTCCTACTTCCCAAACTTCATTACCAACCCAGAGGAAAAGAGAACCTTCATATATTTGAATTATTACTTTTTCTATTCAAAAGGTTCTCAGGTCTTGAACATTTTTAAAAAAACACTTCTGTGCCATATATTTTGAGCCTAAAAGAAATACACAGTGGATTTGCTTACTCTGTATGGTATATTAACAAATATAAAGCTTTGAGTGCTTCCAGAGTTTGGACTCTATTGGGTTCCTAGATTTTCTGATTGTTCTCTAATTCTACTCAAGAAAATGTAATCACATTGTTCGTACTAAAGTGACAGTATCAGAAACACAGCTATAGTTATAAAGCTACCAAGATAAAATATCTTAATTACAAATTCAGGAATGGGCATTTAAGTGAATGCTTAAAATACTAATATTTTAGGGCCGGGCCTGTGGCTCACTCGGGAGAGTGCGGTGCTGATAACACCAAGGCCATGGGTTCGGATCCCATATAGGATGGCCGGTTTGCTCACTGGGTGAGCGTGGTGCTGACAACACCAAGTCAAGGGTCAAGATCCCCTTACCAGTCAGCTTTAAAAAAAAAAAAAAAAAATGCTAATATTTTAGCATTCACCAAATAAAAGAGTAAATGACATCAAAAAATAGCACCTAAGAGCAGTCTAAATCTAAAATTAATGAATAGAAATATGTTAATTTATGAGTTGAAATATTACATTTGTTGCTCAATAGAATTCACCCTAATTATACCGTCTCTATAGGAATTGTCACCCTCAAACCTCCCTGCCTAGACCAAAATCTCTAAATACTTATTCAATCATGTAAGTTTAAGACTTATAAAGAACTGACCATATGCTCTACAGATGTACTCAGAAAAGGACTATACACTCACAAATTCATAATTTTAAATTATTCATAAATTTTAGAATTTGATGAAGACTCATAGTTTATCTAATAAACTTTGTACACAGTACAGAAATTCTCCTACAGTCTACAGTATCTCTGACAGACACACATCCAGACTTTAATGATGGGAAGATCAATACCTAACGAAACAAACCATTCCATTATCACACAGCTCTCGTCTGTGTATGTGTGTCTGTGTATACACATATATATATTCTGTTTTCCCAGGGCCAAGCAAAACAGAACTGTTTCAGTTTCAAAAAACAGTCTTTTGTATATCTGAAGATAGATGTCACACTTTTTCTTATTTTCTTTTAAAAATAAAAATCCCTACTCTTCAATTATTGCTATTATGAAATGTTTTCCACACTCTTCACCCTGGGAATCCTTCCTGAAATGCTTACCAGTTTGTCAATGTCCCTTTTAAAATGTGCCACCCAGTACTGTGCACAATATTGCAGAAGCAGTCTGACAAGCACAAAGTACAGAGCAGCTTTACTCTACTCTCAGTTCACATTAAGCCGATAAATACCAAATCATTTTCACAAGTCCCGCTGCCACACCAGGTTTTTCCGCTGTAAGTACAGGCTGAGTATCCCTTATCTGAAATGCTTGAAACCAAAGTGTTTCAAAACGCTGATTTTTTTTATTTTGGAATATTTGCAGAATACATACCAGCTGAGCATCCCTAATCCGAAAATCTGAAATGTGAAATGCTCCAATGAGCATTTCCTTTGGGAGTCATGTCAGTACTCGAAAAGTTTCAGATTTGGGGAAAGGGAACTCTTCTACACTGTTGGTGGGACTGTAAATTAGCACAGTCATTATGGAAAACAGTATGGAGGTTTCTCAAACAACTACAGATAGGGCTACCATATGACCCAGCAATCCCATTACTGTGTGTATATCCAAAGAAATGGAAATCATCAGGCCGAAGGGATACCTGCACTCCCATGTTCATCACAGCTCTATTGACAATAGCCAAAATATAGAAACAACCTAAGTGTCCATCGATGGATGACTAGATAAAGAAAATGTGGTTTATATACACAGTGGAATACAACTCAGTATAAAAAAGAATGAAATTCTGCCATTTGCAGCAACATGGAGGAGTCTGGAGAAAATTATGTTAAGTGAAATAAGCCAGACAAAGAAACAGAAATACCACATGTTCTCACTCATAATTGGCTGCTAGGAAGGAAGCTAGGAAGGAAGGAAGGGAGGGAGGGAGGGAGGGAGGGAGGGAAGAAGAAGACTACAACAGTATGTTGAACTTTCAGGAGGAGAGAACAATCCTAAGAATGCTAGAGATGAGGGCAGGGAGGGAGGGGGTTTGGGAAGTGATAGGTGGGGTAAGTAAGTGGCATAAAGAAATATCACGATTTGTAAGAATGGATATGCGAATAACAAATAAAAAATAATAAATTTTAAAAAGTTTAAGATTTTGGAGCATTTTGGATTTCAAATTTTCCGATTAGTGATGTTCAACCTATATATAATTTCCTCAACTTTAAGTACAGAATCTTACCTGTTATATTTATTTGGTAATTCTGGCCCAGCACTCCAGCCTATTAAGATCACTCTGAATCTGTATTCTACCTCCTATCAAATTATCACCAGCGTCTCTCAGCTTTGTCTCATCTTTGAATTTAGTAAATAAGGCCACCCTTCAGCTCGGTATTTGAAAAAAATGTTAAACAGGACTGTATCAAGAATAGAACCTTATGCCATAATACCAGAGGCCTCTGTTGAAGTGGACAGTCAATTAACACTTTTCATACAACTGTGCAACCAGCTAAGAGCCTTAAAAAAAATTATGACTATGGATACTAAAATAAAGATACATTGTGTTGACATTACTTACTTTGTATACTCATCTAGAAACCCTAAAGAAAAAATATATGAACCTAGTTTCTTAGTGAACCCATACTGGCTCCCAATGATACCTGAACTCTTTTTTAAATTCTCAGGGACCAACCACAATAATTCATTCAAGGACTTTGTTAAGAATGCATTCCAAGCTTATTTGTCTGAAGTTTATGATGTTTTGAAAAATTGAGGTGTTTATTCATGCTTAATTTTCTGGTAGTTTTCCCATGCTGCACAATTTTTAAGTTACTGATACTAGCCTGAAACTAAACCTGAAAGTTCCTTCTGACCCTAGGACAGCATTCATGTATAGCACCTTGACTTCCAAATAACAACTAAATGTCCTCCATCTCCTTACTTACCTTGAACAAATGGCTCCATTAGTTAGAGTGCTAGTCATTTCAGTTGGAACTATTTTTCTTGCAGTTAACAGAAGCAGGGTGGAGAAGCTCTGGCTTCACTCAGTCTTCTTCTTTTTTTTTTTTTTTTTTTTTTTTTTTTTTTTTTTTTTT
>NW_007727061.1:0-676 GCF_000696425.1 Galeopterus variegatus
AAAAGTGTTGATTTATTCCTAGCATTTTATTGATTGTTTGGTTGTCTTAGGTGTCTTTTGTCCTTGCTTTCTGATTTACTGTTTGTTTTCTGTGTTTGTTGGTTCCTCGGGTTGTAGATAGCCTTTTTGTTTGTTTTCTCTTCAGGAATGCCATTTTTATTATACTAGTGGGTTTAGATTTTTCTTCTGCCATAAAAATGGCAGTGGTAGTTTTTTTTCAGGAATCAAACCCAGTATTCCCTTGAGAATTTCTTGTAAGGGGGGTCGTGTGCTGGTGAACTCCCACAGTTTTTGTTTGTCTGAGAAATATACTATTTGCCCTTCATTTTGGAAGGATAGCCTTGCTGGGTAGAGTATTCTTAGCTGGCAATCTCTGGCTTTCAGTATTTTGAATATATCATTCCCATTCCTTTCTGGCTTTTAGGGTTTGTGATGAAAAGTCTGATGTTAGCCTGATTGGGGCTCCCTTATAGGTAATTTGACACTTCTCTCTTGCAGCTTTTAAGATTCTCTCTTTGTCTTTGAGTTTTGCCAATTTGACTGTAACATGTCTTGGAAAAGACCTTTTTGGGTTGAATACGTTTGGAGATCATTGCGCTTCCTGGATCTGAAGAACTGTGATTTTTCCTATACCTGGGAAGTTTTCTGCCACTATTCTGTTGAATATGTTTTCAAT
>NW_007727061.1:5626-6747 GCF_000696425.1 Galeopterus variegatus
CTTATGTCTTCTTGATCTTGATGGATCAATCCTTTTATCATTATGTAGTGACCCTCATTGTCTCTTTTTATGGTTTTTAGTTTATTTGTCAGTTATAAGAATAGCTACTCCAGCTCGTTTCTCTTTTCTGTTTGCATGGTAAATCTTTTTCCATCGTTTCACTCAGTCTATGTGACTCTTTATGGGTGAGGTGGGTCTCTTGAAGGCAGCATATAGTTGGGTCCTCCTTTTTAATCCAGTCAGCCAGTCTGTGTCTTTTGATTGGGGAATTTAAGCCTTTTACATTAAGAGTTGTTATTGAAAAGTGTTGATTTATTCCTAGCATTTTATTGATTATTTGGTTGTCTTAGGTGTCTTTTGTCCTTGCTTTCTGATTTCCTGTTTGTTTTCTGTGTTTGTTGGTTCCTCGGGTTGTAGATAGCCTTTTTGTTTGTTTGTTTTCTCTTCAGGAATGCCATTTTTATTATTCTACTGGGTTTAGATTTTTCTTCTGCCATAAAAATGGCAGTGGTAGTTTTTTTTCAGGAATCAAACCCAGTATTCCCTTGAGAATTTCTTGTAAGGGTGGTCGTGTGCTGGTGAACTCCCACAGTTTTTGTTTGTCTGAGAAATATACTATTTGCCCTTCATTTCGGAAGGACAGCCTTGCAGGGTAGAGTATTCTTGGCTGGCAATCTTTGCTTTCAGTATTTTGAATATATCATTCCCATTCCTTTCTGGCTTTTAGGGTTTGTGATGAAAATTGTGATGTTAGCCTGATTGGGGCTCCCTTATAGGTGATTTGACACTTCTCTCTTGCAGCTTTTAAGATTCTCTCTTTGTCTTTGAGTTTTGCCAATTTGACTATAACATGTCTTGGAAAAGACCTTTTTGGGTTGAATACGTTTGGAGATCATTGCGCTTCCTGGATCTGAAGAACTGTGATTTTTCCTATACCTGGGACGTTTTCCGCCACTATTTTGTTGAATATGTTTTCAGTGCAGTCTCCTTTTTCCTCCCCTTCTGGAATACCCATGACTCAGATATTTGAGCGCTTAAGGTTGTCTGGTATCTGTCTCAGATTTTCTTCAATGTTTTTAATTCTTTTTTCTTTTTATTTGGTCTGCCTGTGTTATTTCAAA
>NW_007727061.1:7665-10608 GCF_000696425.1 Galeopterus variegatus
AATTATCACTCAAAATTCCTTGTCAGTCATTTCAAGGGCTTCTTGTTCTATACGATCTAGAACTTGGGAGTTATTATCCTTTGGTGGTGTACTTTCTTGATGTTTCATATTTCTGGTATCTTTTCTTTGATGTTTATTCATTGTGGCAGGGGGTTTCACAGTCCACAGATTTGACACTATTGACTGACTAAAATGTTGCTGTGATTGCCAATTTGGTATGGCTACCTCAGTGACTGCTCCAGTTGGCCACTAGTGCCTTGCGTGTGTGGTTGCCTTGGGTCTTGGGCTTCTCCAGGGAGCCACCTCTCTGGTCAGCTTGTACTCTGCCAGGCTGCTGGATCACGGGGCGGTACCGCAGGCTGTGTGGTCTCTGCTGAGCTTCCACCTCCCGTGCTGGACTTCTCCCTGTTCCGAGTGCTCTGGCCTGTGCTTCTGGGATGCGCCAAGGCACCGCAGAGCATGTGGTCTCTGCAGAGCTTCCCCTTCCCCCCCCCCAGAATGTCTCCCTGCTCTGAGCATGCTAGGCTGGGCTTGGGATGAAGCTGGGTGGCTGCGGTGAAGCCTACCTGCTGCTGGGTCACGTGGCAGTGGCCCCCGACAGGGTGTGTGGACTCTACGGAGCTTCTGTCTCCCTTGCTGGACGTCTCTGTGCTCCGTACACACTGTGCCAGGCTGCTGGATCGCGCGGCAGCAGTGTGGTCTCCGTGGAGTTCCGGCCTCCCCTCCCGGAAGTCTCCCTGCTCCGAGCACACTAGGCCAGGCTGGTAATGGAGCCGAGTGCCTGCGGTGAAGCCTACCTGCTGGATCACACAGTTGCAGCCCCACAGGGTTTGTGGTTTCTGTGGAGCCTCCGCCTCCCCTGCCGGACGTCTCCCTACTCTGTGTGTGCGCTGGGCTGGGCTGGGAATGGAGCCGGGTGGCGGCGGTGAAGCCTATCTGCCAGACCATGCGACAGCGGCCCCGCAGGGCATGTGGTCTCCGTGGAGCTTCTGCCTCCCCCGCTGGGCATCTCCCTGTTCCATATGCACTTGATGTTATGTTTTTATAGTTTAAATCGGTTGATTTGTGTGAGAGAGTGACGTTAGGGACCGTCTATTCCGCCATCTTAACCAGAAGTCTGCCTCTTTTGACCTTTACGAATGTGGTTTGTTGAAAGTCAATTTGCCATATATTCTGACCTTGTATTCGTCAGCAAGGGCCAGGAAAACTTTCTCTCAGGGGCAACAGTACTACTTCATCATCTTCTCTGTCATCTAATAGCATATAAAGGATTAGGCCCATAAATAATAACTTGATTAACATAAAAGATCCGAAATAGACTAAATAGAATAACTTTTAAAACATATCTTGAGTCCACATCCAACAGAAATTTATCAACTTATGTGCCTGAACACAAACACTAAAATGAAAACATGACAGAATATTACTGAGAAAATATGTTCATTCAGTCCATATTCTGTTACAACATTAAATACAAAAGGCAAACATATTGGCACACCCCTAGCAATGGTCCACTTATCCATCCAATAACCCCCCCCAAAAATCAGCCACTTCCCTTAATAGTCCCTTTGCTTCTAATAGTAATATCTAATCGGAAGTGGAAGGACCCTCTTTGTGTCATCTGTCCAAATATAATAATAACATTGTTGATCAAACACACATTTAACTGTATTTAAATTAAGTCTCCTCTTAAACTTCTAACTTTCCAAACCTATGTATAAACCGTACATTCCCCATCAACACACCAAAACTTAAACTACACAAGGCTAGCCTGTTAGCTCAGTTGGGTAACACCAAGGTCAAGGGTTTGGATCCCCATACTGGCCAGCCGCCAGAAAAAAAAANAAAAAAAAAGAAGAAACTACACAATAAAACAGTTAGCAAATAGTCACATTTTTTATGTCTACGGCAGAATGGAAGAGAACATTCCCATACTAGCTTGTAGTAGTCTTGTAGTAACGTGACTCTTTAACAACAGGGAGCACACTAGTTTTCCTTGGCACCCAGGCTTATACCTCTTCATGGGAAGACCACACTTTAAGAGTCATGATGTAAAAGACTAGATTACAAACCATAAGCAGTAAACACAACACATTCACCAGGCGGTGAAAGAAACTACAGAGATGTTCAACTCAAAAGCTGCCATTTCTCCTGTTAATTAATGTATTTTTGTTTCTACCAAGGAAGTTGTGGAATCCGCGTGCATTCCCCATCCCAAATCTATCAGTGGGGCTGTGGGGGCTGAGTCATTCCCAGGAGTAACTTTCTACCGATCCTCGCACTCTGGGGTCGGGACAAAGACATCATCTCTCTGTCCCTCCCAGTCGGTGCGCTTCGTTCAGCTTCGGCCCAACACCGTTCTCCGGTTTCTCGAGTCCCACACACTAAATGGTCTCAGCTGTCAGGGCTGAGTCCTGGCAGCGGTGACCACGAGGGAAGGTGCATCCCGGTGGGTTCTGGAATCTCTCGCCCTCAACTACTCCCCGAAACTCGACCGGGTGTTGCCCGGCGGCGCACACAGGCAAGGACCCTGGGTGTCCAGCTGAGAAAGTGACAGGCAGCCCTGCACCTCCCGCAGCCTGGTGGGGCACAGACTCGAGCAGCTTTTATGTCCACAGGAGCTGTCGCGTTGGGAAGACAGCCGCTGGGCAACACCTGCAGCGACCGGACGCTCCAGGGTCCACAGGCGCACACAAGCCTGCGCGAGGGCCAACCGGGACCCTGCGCCCCGGTCCACCGTGTCGGGCAGCCGCGGTGCCCAAATTGGGGAAGGGGATGCGAGCGGCGGCGGCACTTACCAGGCAGCGCCTCCTCTTTCGCTGGCGACCCCCAGCACCATCTTCCGCAGCCGCCTCGTCTTCTGCGGCGACTACCAACCGCCCATTCGGCACCGCCAACAGACCCAACCGTCGGCGTTCCAGACGCCCGCCCGCCGCGGCCCCC